>NC_132938.1:23476136-23779166 GCF_034638445.1 Ciconia boyciana
ATAGGAATGTGTAGAGTACTTGTTCTGCTCTTTTTCCCTAGTGGGTAAAAGCTAATTTCTCTTTCCTATTGGTTAAACCAAAAAAGCTAAATAGCATGGAGTGTTTGATAAGAAAAATTCATCCTCAGCTGTTATGCCTAATATCTTCATAAATCTTCTCTCCTGGTTTAGCTCTCATTACTGAGCAAAAGAGATAACAATATATCGCTTTGGGAGGTTTTAAGAGCATTTCTCTACTAGTCCATCTAATTTAAAGTGACTTTATGCTAGGAGCAATGTGTAAGCAAATCCCTTCTGTTACACTAAGCACTGTAAACTGTGGTACATGACAAAAACAGTAAAATAATCAGGTCACCATTTGAAGAGTCAACAGTCACTGCAGTGTCTCTGAAAGATTCCTGTTTCATTTTAACCAAGGAGTAACTGTGTCGACTGTGTGGTGGCTGACGATATTTTAATGATGACCACTGCAACCTCAAAAATACTTGAAACAAAATCTCCAAAAAAGAGTACTGACTACCCAGTCCATTTTAATAAACACTATAATCATACTATAAACTGTAACTCTTCTTAAGCAGAAATGTTTTATAACGTCATATTAATGAAAAAGAAATTCAATGAGTGACATGAAATACAGACACTTTCTCTGATTCATGAAGTCCACATTCATTAAATGCTTGCCGTATTCTAGGCAATTGATATGAGCTATTAGGAGACAAGATACTTCCAAGCCAGATGGAGGCAATGGCTTTGTTTACATTAGCAAGTAGTGTACATAAATCGGAATGGGTCTAAAGATTAAAACAGTTGGGGCTGAAGACCTGAAATTCACACTGTACATATTGCAGGAGCTTCTGACTTTGGGTTATCTCTAGTTGGGTCCTATAGGCAAAATGCATGTTTAAACCTAGAATGGGTTAGTTCTTCTCCTGAAACAAATGTTGTAGTTTACCTTCATCTGAAAGGGGTCCAGTTCATGCACACTGAAACTGCTCCACAGTGCAAAGCTAAGCACAGTATGAGGGGACTACCGGGAGACTCACTTAAAAGTGTGCTGCTGGCCTTCATTGAATTACCTGTGTAGAAGTATCCACGAAGACCACTCCTATGCTTCTGAGCTATATTTATGTACTTTTAAGCTTTACTGGATGTAAAGATCTGTCTGCACCTCTCAACCACTTGGCCATTCTAACAATGGGTTTGTTACTTTATTGGTTTGTATGTCATGATACTATTTATGTCTGAACAGACTGAGCGTACACAAAATGCAAAATGCTGAAATACTGCATGGTCACAATGAAAACAATCTATATTTTTTAATGTGTACTTTGCCTTGGTTCTGTAACTGCTAAAAACATTGGTAGTGGAAACTCCAACCATTGTCTGTTAGTACAGACTTTGTTTCCTCCATAACTCAGACCATTACCAGGGCAGCTTTCTTAAGAGAATCAAAGAATATATCAAAGTTACAAGACCGGATTTTTCATCTGAGGTATGTGTCAGTTTTGTTGACTGTTCAAAGTACTCTTCATCCACCAGATCTTCAAAAGTTAGCCTATTTGATACATTTAATACTCTATGAGCACAGGGTGATTCATACATAGCAACAACTGTTTCATAAGAACTTCTTTTCTTCTTCTTAAGCAGATGTGAAGATGTTACACAGGTGACAAGTTCATTCGTTCCCATGAGAGTATAAAAAATCCCAAAGCTCAAAAAAAAAAGTCTCTATTTAACTTCTGCTTCCCAGAATCTGTCAGTTACAGTTCAAGCTTCTATTTTCTAAATTTTTTTTAATGACTTTCAGTATGGTCCACTCATTTATGTGTTGTTCATAACTTGATTTAATCCTTATCATTTGCGGGAAAGATATCAACAGACAACCTCGGAGTTGTATGTTTTAATCACAGCATTGTATAATGTATGTTTTATTAATGACCTCATATAAAAGTTAAAGAACAGTTAAAAATTTAATTCATAAAGTACTACTGTACAAATACATAACAGAAAGATGACTGTTACCTCAAAGAGCTATGTACAAATCATAATAAAAAACCAAAACAGATTGATATAGCATACAGCATACAACAACATCTAACAACAAACATGGCCAAGCTCTATAATGATATGAAGTGAGAACTACCCAGAAATGCCAGGACCCATTAAGCAAAAAAGGAAATGATAGGACTGATAGTTCATATCTGAAAATAAGGATGGTTTTTTTGTGATTTCTGTAGCTATCCACATGCTTAGAGGAACAATGTGTAACAAAACCAACTTTCTTCATACTGCACAAGGAGAAAATACAGAAGACTTGAATTCAGCATCAAATTATCTCACACTTGCTATATTGCTTGGAAGAATTTGCAGGGATTACAGTTGTTGTGATGAAAGTAATTAATCTCTTTTTACATGCTGATTAAGTTAATTTGAGAGGAAGACAGTGTATAAGAAATACAGTGGTGAGAGATACACTTTTAGAGGGGTATTTTCAGAGTAGCACCATATTTTACAAAGAGCAGATGACATTACTGTGCATATCTAGTTATTTTACAATGTATGGTCAAAATTTGTATGGGACAAATATACATATATGTGGAAAATGTATGGATATGCATAGATTTGCCCTGTACTACAATTATTCTTGATTAAAAATGACAACAACAAAATTCAAAGTTATTTATGTTTCTATAGTGTAGCCAAAGCAGAGGTGTATGAAAATTCTGATTTATAAGTGGGTTAATCTGGATATAGGTAATATAAGCTTTTCTCCAACCCAAATATGTGTACTGAAGTATTGTAACCAAGAACAGTCTTGCATGTATTTTGCAATACTATAATGGCCTATTCTGTAAATGGAAATTTACAGAAGCCTGTGAGCAATACGGTCACGAGAGAGGCAGAGAAAGATGCATTTAGTTGCATGTAGGAAGCATATGAGTAACAAAAATTATAAGAATATATACATACATGCATACATACGTATATACATGTGTGTGCATCACACACACATGTTCACTTGCAATGCTGGTACAAACAGGCATATTAACCATGACAATCCTTATAACTGCTATTTAATGTCAGTGACCTCTGCCACTGTTTTGGAGTCCTTAGCAGCTACTATGCCAAAGAAAGATTGCGATGTCTGGAGTTTAACTTAGCTTGCTACCTCCTTGTCCCTGGCACATTCATTCCTTATTGTCCATGCTAGAGATATGAGGCATCCAAAACTAAACTTCTGTAAAACAGAAGGATGTTATGTCTTTGACAGGAAAACTCTCTTCTGCTCATGTACATCAGGATTATGGTCCTCTTTCTCTACATGATACATTAAGTGGGATAATACAGCTTGGGAGTCTGACTATTGATGGAGCCAGATGATGGGAGCCAGATGATGCGAGTGGAAATAGCAAATTAAAAATATAGCTAATATTATGTCATCATTTTCTTCCACTTATTTTATGTATGTTATCCTAAACCAATCACCTTTAGTGAACAGTGGTAAAGTAAACACATAGGTGCTGCAAGAGATGCAATAAATACACATAGCAATGCTTTACAGTCCTAATTCAACATTTCTGAAAATTTCAAAAAACAAGGTTACAAAGTTAGAATATGTGGGAATTGAAATTTAAATCTGATGCAGCATAACCAAAGTCAGATTTTTTTTCCCAGACAAATTATGAATCTACTAATACTTGGATTTTTTTTGTTCTTAAAATATCTTCAGTGAGGTTTTAAATTATAATTTGCATAACAGTAGTGTCTTTTAGCCAAAACTGAATCAGGGCCTTGCTGTTCAGGCATCATACATAATAATAAACAACCTTTGTACTGAAGATCTGACAATCAAAAGAGACAGACTGGTAGGAGGAATAAAATTACTCCAATTTTTCTGATGAGGACTTTGGGCACCAAGACATCAAGTAGCTCTGTCAGACTCACATTAGGAAGTTGGAAGAAGTATCAGGATCTGCAGTCTCCTCTTTCTGACTCACACTTCTGTCCATCAGAGAACATTATTTTTCTCAAATTATCCATGATTTAGTACTCTGTATTAGGCCTTAAATGTTTCAGTTTCAGCTTCACATATTAGTGAGACTCTTTCATGTCACTGTTGTAAGTCATTTGTTTATGGAGGATAACTGCTATGGAAGCCTCTCATAAGTACTTAATACATATACTTCAGAGATAAAGAATGCAAAGACACAAAGAGAAAAGAAATAAAACCATTGAATCATTTTTCTGTAACTTCTGAGAGACTTTGGTATAAACTATAGTACAGATGATTACCTGTGGCAAAGATTTCAGTACAGACAAACACAAAATTGATTATCCTTTCTAAGCACAGATATATTTCTCATAGAAAAACCCTACTATTGAGGAAAAACAAAAACAAAGGGAGTTTATCTATGTACCTGGAGGATGGAACTTTTCAGGATAAACTCTGTAAATTAAGATTCAGAGCATTTAGTATTTCTTACCTCATTCTAAAATATAACATAATATACTCAGCCAGTTATGATGTAAAAGAAGGACATATATTTTATATTACTCAGTAGGTATTTTAATAGTTAAATCACTAATTATTGTTTTGAAGTTTGCATACAACTATAGATTTGTTTTAAAACACAGTCTTATTAAATTATGTGCAACTGGAATTACCCACATGATTATAAACTGATATTCTGATTTAGCAGAAAACCCAAACCAAAAGAAACTCCTGATCCTGGATTGCTTAAAAAGATAGACCTAATGTGAATAGGTTCAGAAAAATACGCTTTCATAAAAGCATGTCATTTTGTCAAAGTCAAACGATATCGAGTAAGTGTACAACAGCGTGTACAACGAATAGAACAAGGGCAGTTCAGTATCATTCTGTTCCAAGAAAATTATATGAGCAGAATTAAAAACAAATTTGAAAGTTCAAACTTGGTTGCAAAACTTAAATGTTATCTGCCAATCAGCTGTGTTATTAAACGAGTATCTAGGAGTTGGGATCTATCTACTTACTTGAAAAAAAGTGGAAGTGAAGCAGGAAGAATTGAAAGAAGCCACATAACCTTCATGGCCCTCATTTGAGAAAGCATCTGAGCTTGTGTGTCTATTCTGACTGCATTCTAGTGTGAGCTTAATTTTAAGCTCCAATTTAATTCCCTTTGACTTCAATGTAAAATGGTGGCTTTCTGCAATGAGACCCAAGTGCACAGAGTGGAATCTTAACAAGCAGTGAAATGAAGGCAGAAAGAAAAATCACATACTTGGAAACTAAGTGCTTGAAGGGCAGAGGCAGAAATAATGAGATGAATGTGTAGTATGAAGAAGAATGTGCACTGAAAGTGGAAGGTTAATGTCATTAAATATAGTATCATTTCTTGCACCTGATGATTAATATATTACATGATTCTCACATGCCAAACTTGTTTAAATTCTGTTACTGTCAAACATACTGTAAGCAAAAGTTAAAATGTATAGGGTCTATAGAACAGCATAACATATCTCTGACTGCATGTTTCAGAAATCATCAGCCACAAAGCATGGCAACTGGGGGCCATAAGCTTTTGCATTGCCATCCCTACCTTTTTTTTTCCCCACTGATAATTTGGGATATCATCCTTCTTAAGGAATGACTTTGGTCTTTTCAAAAATCTTGTCTGTGCTCCTGGCCTAAAGGATTTATGTGCAACCAGGTTTCATCTAGTATATTTAGATAGTAAACATGATCATTTGTACCATATAATTCCTTCAGAATGTTTTGGTTGTTCTGAAAAATGACATGCTGCTTTATCTATATTAATTGTATTTTCTCATATGAGGGATCACTTAGAAATACAGTTACTCTTTGCATGTACAGGAGTTTAGTTGCATTTATATCCTAAGAGCTATTTATACAGCTTAACATATAATTGTGAACATCTATTGCTCACTGATGGAGTCTCTTTGAAATAGAATAATTTCATATCATGCATTTCTACGTCATTCAATTATGAATGCAATAAAGTTCATATTGCATATATTTATTAAAGTGAAAACATTATCCTCTAATTCTCCTTTAATATATTAAAAATATTTGCCTCAGACAGCATTTTTTCAATATTTGTGTGCATATGTGTGCATATGTGCATATCTGATTGTATAAAGAATGTGCTACAAAATGAGCTGAATTGCAGAGAAGTTTTAACTTTCTTAAGTGGGTAACAGGATTTTATTACAACTCTGCTTAATGTTAATACTTGTGCATGATAAGTTTTTTGTCTCATAAATAAGTGAACAAAATTATTTTAAGACTGAATTTTTCTTTTTTTTCTTTTTTCTTTTTTTTTCCTCCAAAAAACCCATAGAAGAAAATTTCAGGATCAAGTAAAGGCCATTTAGCTCAACAAGGATAGCTTCTTTCCTCAGTACTTTAGTCCCTCTGGGTGCCATCTGTTTTATGAAAAGCTCTGGTGCTTTGTTTCTGCAGCCTTGGCTAGTATGTCAGTCTATAAATTTATAATCTGATTAGGACAGGATATGTCTTCTTGCTTTTCTTTAAATGTATTTTATGACTGTTCTCTTTTTACTTAATCTGTGGTAAACTAACACAGTTACTTAGTATACTATTTCATCAAAAAGTTTGACTTCTGACCTATAAAGAAATATAAGAGGTTTAAAAAAAGTATTTCTTGCCTTTTACATAGCAGTAGGCCCCAAAGCTAAGCATATTTAAAAATGAATTAATTACCATTATGCTCTGAAAAATAAGTCATTCTAACATGTCACATCTACTTTCTTTTTTACCTTTCATTGTTTTTTTCTCTGTATAAGATTCAGCTCAACAAAGCTGTAATCTCAGAAATATTTATTAACTCTTCTGCTTTGTAACTTTTTAACTTTAATTCTATTTAAAGTACATATAATGAAATAATAACAGAGCAATAAAAATTGGAACCTTACTGGAAATCATAGAAGTGTTTAATTTCTATAAGCTTATCTCCTCTTTTTTCAGAATATTTCAACAGCTATATCTTGGAATTTTAATTTACTTCTCCATTTTAAATGTAAGCAAAAGATCCATCATAACTCTATCGTTCCTGTAATGGACTCATACATTTTTTAAAAAAGGTATTTAATTCTTATTTTGATCACTGAATCTAATGTATGCATAAACGCACAAGCTGGGAGGCTTAGAGGGACTGAGCTCTGTGTGCTTAATACAGGCAAAAAGCCATGTCTGGGCAGCCTCATTTACATTAATTATAATGTTGCTTCACCAGAGTTTCAATTAATGTTTTTTACTGCTTCAGCTGGTATTTAGTGGATTGTTTATGCCCTTGCTAGATTTGTTATTGATCAAGGACATATGGGATAGAAATTCTATCTGAACAATGCTTCACACTCTTCACCTAGCTAAGAAGGTCATTAGCTCCCTGTCGCTCACAAAACAGAGCAGCTCTGCCACTACCAGAAAATCCCAGTTACCACCTAACTGTCTTCCCAATACTCTGGTGTAGACTCCAATAGCACTGTGACGGTGTGCTTCCCCCACCTCCGACCTTTATCTCCTGCAACCCTGCTTAGGTGATAACCACCAGTGGTGATTGTAATGGATGCATCTGGTCACGATGGCTGCATCGGCTCAAAGTGGATTCAGGAGACAGATAACAACACAATAGCCTAGGGCTATTGTGCAATGCACCCACCGAAGAAACTAAAACCTGTGGTCGGCATGCAAATATGACTATGGGTCAATCATCTTGTCCCCCATAAATAGTGAGCAGCCCAAGAGCCCTTTGAGCTCTCCTGCACGGCAGCGGGCTGCACGCCAGGATCTCCCCTTGAGCAGGGACGCCTCTCAAGGTTACTCCTCGAGGTTGAGAGATTCCTTGCCGCAACAGATCCTCGGTAAGTGACTAACAGCATGCTAAACTTTGAAATCTTAGCTAAGTGATATAAAGGATTGATTGCGCACATATAATCCTTTAGACATAAACCGTTGACCAAGTCTGGGACTAGGACTGGATCTAGCCGCACCTAGACTCCTCTCTGAGAAGGAGTTTAGAAAGCAAGGGGATCTTTCCGAACCTCATGACTCAACGGGAGGCTCTCCCTGACACTTTTGTCTGACCCTGTCCTCTATGCAGTAAATAATCAAGTGTACCTCGCCATCGAATCTTGTTAAAACACTGTCACATTGAACTTTGTTAACTCCCTATTCTGTATCAATAAACTATATTTTTTTTTACTTCTCTCTAACATGTGAAGTGCACTCTCACTCCATCCGCGACAAGCACAATGTCAGGTATAGTTCTTTGTACCAAGAGAAATTGTTCCTACAATCACAGGCACACTCTCTTGTACACTTTGTGAGTATGATGGATTCACTTTCAAGCTGGCACCTAACTGAGGTAATTTTAACCAAAATACTGCTGAGTCTCATCAGAATTTTTTAAACTGAGGAGATATTTTCTGTTTTAAACTCTGACTTAATAATTTTTGCAATATATGTTAAATCACAATGTAGCTTTGTTTTGCTCTCTAAGTACGTGAAAAACAACAAAAAACTGGCAAGGTCTCAGGTTTAAGATGTACAATGAACTTGATTTCTAGGACACATTTATGTTTAGCAGAAGCCTATTTGTTACAAAGACTTTTATTCAAGCATTTAGGAATTCCATCTAAGGTTCCTATTCTAGCTTCTGAAAGAGGACATTTGGAAATCAATGGAACCGAATGAATTGAATTAGTGGTATAGAGAAATCTGTCAAGCTTCACAGGTCCTACTTAAACCACTACTAATCAGCAGAGACAATGTAAAGCTTATATCCCAAACTATGACAAGCAGAGGGAAAAAAAGATTTTTGTAGATTCCCAAAGGCAATGGCAATGCAAATCCCATTTCTGAGTAAGAAGGAATTATATTAGGAGTAGCAGTAATGTTGTCATAGAATGCGATAGGTTACTTCTGCATCAGAGCAGGACTACAAAAAGTCCTTCTAGGTGTCTATCTCACCTATGAACAAAATTTTACTTAAGTGGGTGTTTCTGTGCAAGTATGCTTGACCCTACAGATGACTAGTTCAGTTGGTTATATTCCTAATGTGGAATTAATGGATTTTGCTTGTTTAATTCAATGTTAATATCATTATACTGTCTTTTCTTTTTGTTTCGTTGTCTTTTTTCCTCGTAGAGCATTTATATATGGCTTTGTATTTCTATAGGCACTATAATTTTTGAATGTTTGTGCATGGGAAAACTATTTCTAAAGCAGAACAAGAAGATTTTATTTCAACACCTCAAAATGCAGCACAGTGCTCTGTCATTACTTTCTCCATGAACATAACACCTAAAATTGATGGGCTGATCACAAATCTGAAGTACCTTAGGGAGAGCTACTTTCACATATAGCCATGTTTGTAGTACCACATTTTCACATTTTTTCTGTTATAGTAAAACCTGGTTAATGGAAACCTGTAATTTTGATTATTAAATCAATAATCAATAAATGTAAATAATAATAATAATAACCACCATTTAAAATAGGAGTTGTCCAGACCACCTTCTTCCCAACAATGTTAATAGACAGTAAACAGCATACTTTCATCCAAGACAAAGGCAAAGGCAAGGATGTTCAAGAATTAGAGTTTTGGCAAGATATTATTTTGGCATATTAGGATGCCAGAAGAACGTAGAAGACCAGATGGCTCTTCTGTTTAAGGAAAGCAAGTGCAGAGGCTGGCAGTCAGTTCAGGGATCTGATTCCTAGCGGGCATAACTAAAAGAGCTTCAAGACATGAAAGAAGGAAAAAAGACAGACTTTTTGAGGGCAATGCTTCAACAAAAATAGATGGTCTTTTGCCCTAAGAAGGACATACATGAAGGAGAACAAAGGAGATGTTTGTTTGAATGTTTTTTGCTGTTAAATGCAAAGGATATGCCTTTTTTGTTTGTTGGACTGAATGTAAAATACTGCTTCAAAAATTTACATGAGGGTGTTTGGTACATTTGCTGTATTTGGTGGTGTCAGCCACAGCAGCCTGCAAACTTGGGTAATGAAGGAGGAAGACAACAAAGACTCATCTAAACAGGTAGATTTCTGGGCCAGTGAGCTTGAATTGTCACTGTTTGGTACTTTGTCTGCATATTAGAGATGATTTTTTTTCCAGTTAGAAGAAGAACCTGATTCTGAAAAGTGGGAGATGGGTGGCAGTCTAGTGTGTACAGGCACTTTTGGAAAATCACATTATTTGCTTTATTGTCATCTTTTAGAGATGTATTTGTAAATGCGCTCTGAGTGCTTTCTCTCTGGAAGTCTTGGACTTATTAAGACAGCTAAAACATTTAAAGGGCAGTAAAACTGGAGGCAAATCAGCACAAAATTTTATTCACAAAGGCACATGGAATGGCTCCTGAACTACTCTGGGCACACTTTTGACCCAAGACAAAACACTTCAAATGCTGTGTACTTAGTGTCATACATGCTAAATTATGTACGATTAAGCATTTTATTTTATGAATAGGAACAAAGTTAAATACAAGTTTAAGTTCTTATCTCATTCAAGTGCTAAAAGAACAGGCATTCTTTCCTGTCTGTGTTGATCTGGATTTTATACAGTTCACTTGGCAATGACTGTTGATTTTGTCATATTTACTTTATTACATCTTCCACAATTTCTGCATAGTCATCACAGCTTTATCTATTCCTTGGATAAGTGTATAAGCTAGGAGAATAATATTTCTGTATTTTATTATTAACTTTCACACTTATCCTTGAATAGACAGATTAAATCATATTTGTCATTTTAGTTTCCACACTACTTACATGATAAAAGTTATTTAATAGGTTTTATGAGGCCAGAGAACAGTATGACAACCATGTAGTTTGATCCTGACCAAAAAAGACCACAGGATTTAGTGAGGTTACACATTCAAATCAGTAACCATAAGCTACCGCATCTCTTTTTACAGGGCTTTCAGACTTTTAAGTGATAAAGAATGAGAATTATTTTGGATGCAGTTCCTATGACTTACACTATAATAACAAAACCAGCAAAAAGCATTGGAATTTAAAAAACACACAGCATCTAGCCTGAACTTCTATAGATTGCATACCTTAGTTGACATCTTTAGTAAAATGAGAAGTGTCTCTCCATTTAGATACTGCTCAAGTTCCTTCTACTTTGATAAACAAAAATAACTTTCTTTGCCTCAAATAATAAGGCAGTTGCTGTCAGGAAGCAGCAATAGCAGGGCTGCTCCCGAGGGAGGAGCGTGAGGGTGGGAGGGTGGCCCCAGGGCAGGCAGGGCAGTGCCCTCCCCCCGGGGCACAGCCCTGCGGCACCTAAGCAGAGCAGAGCAGGGCGGCCCAGCAGTGCACCCCACCAGCAGCACAGCCATCACCGGACAAATGCGAGGTGACAAGTGGGGTCAAAGCTCAGCTTGGGGAGTGCAGCCAACAAGTCAGGGTGGACAGGAGCAGGGCTGAGCTCAGGGACACCTATGGCAGGGCTCGGGCAGGTGCCCAGTGCTCAGACCTGAGCTTAACTGGAGCCCTGGCGCAGGGACAGGGATGTGTGTGTGGACAGATGTGTGTGTGTTTGGGGGTTGTTCCGGGGAGGATGGCTGGGGCCATTGAGGCCCATGTGTGCACCCAGGGCCCCGACTTTCAACTTCTCGGAATATTTTTGTAGCTTTTTTCTAAACTCAGTTTTTCAGTATCTCTTTTTGACGTGTGGACATTAGAACTGGATGCTGTATTCCTGTGTGATACCATTAATCCCATATTATGTTAACAGTGTCTTCTTGTTAAGTACCCCTCTGCCAATATAGAAAAATAAAATATTCAGCCTCAGAGCTATTGTGAAAAGTGCTACATAACGTTCAGTACCCATGTGAACATGAATTCCTAATATTTTTCTGTTCAGTTTTGGCCCCTGCTATACAAAAAAGATGTGAACAGGCTGGAGAGGGTCCAGAGAAGGGCCACAAAGATAATCGAAGGACTGGGAAGCCTGCCATATGAGGAAAGGCTGAGGGAACTGGGTTTGTTCAGCCTTGAGAAAAGAAGGCTTAGGGGCTACAAAGAAGATGGAGACTCCCTTTTTACAAGGAGTCACATAGAAAAGGTGAGGGGTAATAAGTACAAGTTAATCCTGGGAAGATTCCGATTGCACACAAGAGGAAAATTTTTCACAATGAGAACAAACAACTATTGGAATAATCTCCCCAGGGAAGTGGTGGATTCCCCAACATTGGACACTTTTAAGATTTGGCTGGACAGGGTGCTGGGCCATCTTGTCTAGACAGTGCTTTTGCCATGAAAGATTGGACCAGATGATCATTGAGGTCCCTTCCACGCTGGTATTCTATGATTCTATGATCATATATAGTGTATAATATATGATATATTAAACACCTAGAAGTAGTGACCAGTTAGTTTGAGATTTGTGATTTTTTCATAAAATTTACTTATGTATCCCAAAATTAAAAATAGTAAAATATAACTAAAATTACACAAAAATAATTATTGCTGTGCTGTTTAAATTTGAAAATTTAAAATGAACACATTATGAGAGGAAAAATACATTGTAATGTATTTTGAGTAGCTTTATGAAGAAAAGTACCTACTAAACGATGATAGAAAATAAAGCAGACGCATAAGCTTGAGCCCAAGAGAAATGACAGATTCATTAATACCTCCTTGAAATTCAGGCAGCACTAACCTGTAGGGATATTTTCTTCTTTTTTTTTTTTCCCTGTTCATTCCACAGATGTGCACTGTCTGTGATGGTAATGCTCTTTGGTGTGTAAATTTAAGGTTAAAATCATATCTTTCTGTCTTCCACCATTCCTTCCATTCATAGGGTAAAGTAACTAAACATAAAAGTAACTGAAGATTTACTAAACTGCCAATGCTGAATCAGGTTCAAGGTTTCATAATTTCTAATTTGCATTTGGTTGAATTAGCTATATATGCGATTACTAATGCTTGTACTTGCTCTTGATTATGATTTTATTTGAACATATCTGTTTTATTAATAATAAATCCTATTAAGAATAGGATTTATTATCTAATAAAAGTGGGCTTCTATTGTTCTAGGCACTCTATACACACAGTATATATAGATCACACTGTTCAAACAACATACAGTCTACAGAAGTAGACTAGAAATAGACCTGCACATTGGTGGTGTATATAAAGTGATTCAATGTCAGTAAAAAACATGTTGATCATAAATGTATGTATGTAATGTGAAGAGAGAGAATGAGGAGAAAGAAGAGTGGGATCAAGTGAAATAAAAGTGGAAAGGAAAAGCAGTAGGAGCAATAACATAAGAGAAAAGAGATGATGCAAGCTTGAGAACAGGAGAGGAAGGTCTAGAAGTGATCAGCACAAGAAGGAATGCATCTATTTATTAGATGCTTAATAACTTTCTCTTTGCAGTTTTAACCAAGGAACATATGGAGGAGGAAGTGGAGGCAAGAGACAGAGGCATCCACATGAGAGACAATAAGACAATCTATTACCTGATCTTAGTACAGCCAGAGTTAGGAAGTCTTTCATTAACTGTTCTGGCTTCTGTTTAGAGCCAATATTTCCCTCACCCATGTCCCATGCAGCAGTGCTTAGTTTTGTCAGCTTCTGCAAGAACTCCTTTCAGCTAAAGTCTAATTGGAATCAGCTTACCAAAAAATCAGGTGCATTTAGACTTAGTACCTCTAACACTTTCAGAATAATAAATAAAGTTATGTTTCCAGACCAATTATTCCAAGTGAGAACAATATTACCTAATTATCAGACATCAAACATATATGCTTGCTACTTGATTTTCTCAAGGGCACTCAAGCATGACAACAGTAACACACATAGACAAGTTCAGTGGACTAATTAGCAAATTGGTAATGAAAAGAAAATATTGTTGAGGACTCTTTTGTATACAAGCTCATATGTTGGTAGGTGAAAAGACACTCTTGTTTCTATTACAATATTTGTTTCTCTCCAAGAAACTTTAATACAGTAATAGAAAATAATTGAGTAGGCAGTTTAGAATTTCAGCAAACCTCTTGCCAGATTTGACAAAATTTCTTAACACAATAAATATTCAGTGCTTTTGAATTTTATAGCATTTTCCAGATGTCATGAAAAATGCAAAGAATTGTAGTGAAGTGATATAACTATGGCTAGTGGAATATGTAAACAATATTATGTCTAGGGAAAAATGTGGGAAGTTTTATGACTTTTTTAAAGAAAGAATAAGAATTAATTTTATACTTCTTTTCCAGACTAATGAGAAGCCTAGCACACAACATAAAATGAAAACTGAGATGTGTTTTATTTTTATAAAATTTTATTTGTTGGTATTATCTCATTACTATATAATTTCTCATATAATACCCAATTCCCTGACAGATCTAAAACTCTAAAAATGCTTAGTAAGGTCTGTGTGGTTGACACTTCAGCTGTGCAAAACTCAAGAGTGATGTGCTTTTCTAGAATTTACCTATTAAGTTCTCTTCTGTCATTTAACTGTAATACTGAAATACTCCCACTGGTAAATTATGAAGCTTATAAGGCTCAGAATGACCTAGACTATAAATTAAACCAATTTATCACAAAAAGAGGGTCAGAGAAGCAGCAGGACAAATTCAGCTACCACATATGGGTGTCTCTGCTAGGAAAGTCTTCCTTCTATTCCTTTTCTCCTATACTGATGATATGTTAAAAAGAACCAAGTTCCAAGTTCCGAGTTAGTAGTCTTAATTTTTACTTTTAACAAAGTAAGCTCAATTTAAAAATATTATCTCATTATCTCATCAATCTGTACATTTGCAAACTCATATCTAGTCAAGTTGCACTAAATAATATTGACATAAATGGCATAACTTGGTTCTGCCTCATAATTTTCCAAACAAACTGAAATTCTATTGTCAAAAAAACCTAAACAGTAGAAAAAGCATTTCCAGTTTTATGTCGTTATATGCTCTATCTCCAAGTACATCTTAGAGATGTTTTGATTTTTTGTAAATTTGATCCTAACTGTACAAAAGAAAATACAAAAATGCTGCTGAAGGCTGCACATAAATGTAAAAGGAAGCTGAAGGTACATTCTGCCTTTCCAACAAAACAAACTGTAGTTAATGTTAGTGAAGAAGAAGCCTGTGATAGACAACAGTTTGTATGTAAAACTACATGTATGAGGAATGTATAGCCACAGGCAAGCCAGTGTCAGCAGTGGCACCTGGGGACAGCAATGAATCACAAAGAAAGGAATCTGAAGGAGAGGAAGACCTAAGTTGTGTACTTGTGGCTTAGAGACTACAGTCAGCCAACAGTAGTATTTAATTCCTTTTCACATGGGGCAGAAGAAAATGAAAGACTGTGCAACCACTTTCTCCTTCTGGAAGAATCCTTGAGAACACTGAGAACAAGCCAGAAGAAAGCAAGCTGATGTCTTTCTACCAGTCAATGAATTTGTGTTATGTTAATACGCAGGCACCAGGCTATCAGTAGTCAAATTTTTAAAGTGTATATTTTACAAATAAAGTGTAAGAAAACAGTGTCCCTTAAAAAACAAAAATCAACCTAAGCACAATAGAGGTGATCTTCTAAACTTCATAGGTTGCCAGCATGTTGCCAGTCATTATTCAATACCTCTCTCTTCTAGTTGGCATCATTACTCTTTCTGACAAGAATATGTTAAAATCAAAAAGTTATCTGGGGGCATCTTTCATATACTGATATATGACACACTTTTTTTGTTCTTGTAATAGTCAAAGAACTTTTGAGAAAGCACAGGTCAAAATACCCTGACTTAAAGGAAAGGTATTTCTTCATTTATTATTTTAGTGGGTTTGGCTCACCATTGATGTGAGCAGCCATAAAGGTGGCCTGCTTAGAAAGGGAAAATTACTGACCAAAAGAAAATGTCTGTTGAAAAATACTAACAGAGAAAGGACTGCCAGCCTGGAACTGTCAGCCTGGGAAGTAGGGCTGAGAACCAGAAACATCCTTGAAGTACAGCTGGGTACCTAGAAACCAGACACATCCTGAGATACCACTGACAAGTGCAAAAACAAGGCACTGTAAATGCCAGTTATGTCTGAAAAGGTCGAAAACAGTCTGGAAAAATGAAATTGCTCTGAAAGAACACAAAACATCATAATCTATTGGCTGTTAAAGGTGAAAAATCGAAATTAACAGCATCTGTTGGCTGCTCAAAGCAGTATGTCCTATGTCCTCTTATATCTCTATGTTATAAAAAGGACTTAATTTTTATCCAAAATGGAGCCTCTCTCTCTGAGAACTCCCCATACTGCTCCTACTTTTCCTTTCCTAAACAGGTTGAATTCTCTGCATGAAATTTCTATGAGGTCTTGGGCTCCCTCTGGGGATGCCTGGCTGACTCCAGACTCTGAGACACAGATCATCTTTGAAGTGAGACTCTGTCTGTTATCTTATTGGACCCCACTTTTGAGGTCAGTTTGGTTTGTCCTCCTGCCCCTGGAATGGTTGGGTACCCCTCGGGGATTAGTTTGTTGTCCCCTTTGGGATGGTTTGTCCTCTTCTGAAATCTGTCTAATTCACTTGATAGTGATTATATAATTATATAAGTAATGTATTATAAGTATATCTGCTGTTATATTGTTGATAAGTTCACTAATGATAAGTTTATGTAATGGTGTATGCCTACTTGTCTGTTGCTGTTACTGATTTTGCTATACGATTGATTACTGATAATATTGATTGTTGCCATACTTTTAATTGATACTATATCATTGATTGCTGATAGTAATTTGTAATCGTTTGATATATATATTCACTTTATTAATCATAGGTATACTTGCTAGTGGTGATTTTTGTGATAGTTCTACTTGCTAGTGGTGATTCATGTGGTATTTGTGGTAATCTATAATACAGTAGAGAAATTTAGAGGATAAAGTCTCTGTGTCCTTGTATATTACAGAATCCTATGAACTCATGGTCACGATCTCTACACATCTGTAGACCAGGTAACCCTTTAGGTTGTGACAATCTTTTAACTCAATGGATCCAAGTTTCTTTGTCAAAAATACAGACTAAAGTAAAATGGCCAATTGCCTAAATATCATCACTCGGAGTATTCTCAAGTAACTATTGAAACAAAGATGTGCTAGCTTTTTCTTTGAGCTGTCAGAAGTTTGAAGGTGTATCATTTGTATATCAACTGCTTCACAAGAATAGCAATAAATATAAGTAATCTGAATAGAAAGTTTAGGTATTTAAAAAGAGGAGGAGGAAGGGAGAAGTTAATAGGATAAGTACCGGAAAGGATTAACTATGGCTAGAAAGGAGAGAGGATTAGCTATTATCTTATCTATACCTACATTTAATGTAGCCAAAAAAGATAGAACACACCAAGTCAGCACTGAAAAAAGAATATTTTTCCTCAGTCCTAAATTGAAATTTAAGTCAGATTTATTAAACTGTAGCTAAGTAAATCACATACTACATAAGCTCTCAAATGAGTAGTCTAAAAATCTTTCTTACACTATAAGGTGTAAGAAAATAAAGTGAATATCATTTTTAAAAGACATTTACCACATGCTATTGAGGTCAAAAGTTTATGTGTAATCTAGCCTGTGATACTTATGTCTGTAAAGAGCAGGTTTCATCTAAGTTTTAAGAGTTTAAAGAAAGTAAAAATCACAGAATTGGATATAAGGAAGGGTAGTGAGACACTGGAACAGGTTGCCCAGAGAAACTGTGAATGCCCCATCCCTGGAAATGTTCAAGGTCAGGTTGGATGGGGCTCTGAGCAACCTGATCTAGTTGAAGATGTCCCTGCTCATTGTAGGAGGATTGGAACTAGTTTATCTTTAAAGGTCCCTTGCAACCCAAACCATTCTGTGATTCTATGATTCTAAGTCCCAAAACCATGAAACTCGTTCTTTTTGCATTCTCTCCACCTTAGTAGATTCCATTTCCATTTTCTCTCTCTGTGTTGTAAAAAGCAGTGTAAAATACAAATTAGAGTTATAGATTTCACTGGGCAGAAGTACTAAAACTATTCTTTGTGAATCTATCCTTCATCTCAATGGTTCATGTTAACAATCTCCACAAGTCAATTATATACAGTGTATCTGTTATCACTTAATATAATGTTTCAAGTATTATTGAAAAGATTACATGATAATACTCTATAACCTTCACTTTGACTGGTACTTGGAGTATTATTGTATTACAGTTTTCACAAATACTGTTATTATTTGCATTGATACATTGGTACCTAAAATTCCCAGTCTTCTCATAATAGGTTGTAAGAGGGTATAACAAAGCTTTGCTTCTATCTAAGAAATTTCGTTGTAAGATGCAAGCTGAGAGCCCCTGTATAGAGGAATACACTGAGAGGGAATAAATGGGAAAAGAAGCCAAGATGATATGTAGCACGTCTTATTTAGCTCCAGTTTATACTATTAAATTTCTATTATATTTCTATTAAATTATACTATGCATTAAATTTCTAACCCTCACTTGCATTGGCTGAATTAGCCATTATAATTCCATTTACAGTTTAAAAATTGCTTCAAAGATAGCATACAGTAATGTAGAAAATAATTCAAGTTCAATACACAGGCTATCTTTTCTGAGCCATGTTTACTGCAGAAATACAATCCAGCTTACCTGTATGTAAAATGATCAATGAAGATCATACAAATAGCTGTTTCTCTTGAAGACGTCAAGTCCTTAAAAGAAATTTCAACAACTTTATGTAATTAATTTTGTACATGGTTATTCAAGTACAAATCTAGTATTATCTTCTAATCTATGTTATTAAATTATTTCACAATTTGTGGTATCAGAAATAAGCATGCAATAACTACAAGAGGTTAATTAATGATTGTACTGGTTGGGGATGGAATACAGCTAATTTTCGTCATTGCAGCTTGTATGGTGCCATGTTTTTGATTTGTGACCAAAGCAGTGTTGATAACACAGTCTTAGTTCTTGCTGAACAGTGTTTACACAGCGTCAAGGCCCTCTCTGTTTCTCACACTGCCCCCACAGGCTGGGGGTGCACAAGAAGTTGGGAGGGGACACAGCTGGGACAGCTGACCCCAAGTGACCAAAGGGCTATTCCATACCATATGACGCCATGCTCAGCGATAAAAACTGGGGGGAAAAAGGAGGAAGGAGGTAATGTTCTGAATTATGGCATCTGTTTTCCCAAATAACTGTTACATGTGATGGGGCCCTGCTTTCCTTGAAATGGCTGAGCACCTGCCTGCCGATGGGAAGCAGCGAATGAATTCTTTGTTTTGCTTTGCTTGTGCGCGCAGCTTTTGCTTTACCTATTAAACTGTCTTTATCTCAACCCATGAGTTTTCTCATTTTACCCTTCTGATTGTCTTCCCCATCCCATTGTGGGGGAAGTGAGTAAGTGGCTGTGTGGTGCTTAGTTGCCTACTAGGGTTAACCCGCCACAGTCCTTTTTGGCACCCAGTGTGAGTCTTGAGGAGTTTGAGATAATGACAGATTTGAGTGTGCTAGACTGAATTTATAGCTGCTAATAGCTGTTCAGCTATTAATTGGCAGGCTCCTGTGCTTGCCATGGGACTTGCTTGCCTTATTGTATATTAGAGTCTAGTGCTTGTTAGTGGCTGCTTTAGCTGTGCTGCTGTACTGCTTATCATGTTACTGTGCTGTGCCTGGGAACATTTTGATAACAGCAATGGCGATGTGCCTGGGCTGGCAGATGGCCAGTGCATTGCTGCTGTTCCTGTGCTGCTGTACTGGACAGGCTGGAACTCCGGTGTGAACTCAAGGCAAAGGGACTGTGACCTGTGGATGAGTCCACGTGGGAGCAGGGGCACCCCAAAGCGTCTGTGGCTGTGGATAAGGCCATTTCAGAACACCTCACTGTTCGGAGTTATGGTGTTTGTCTTCCCAAGTAACCGTTAGGCATGATGAAACCCTGCTTTCCTTGAAATGGCTAAACATCTGCCTGCTGATGGGAAGTAGTGAAGGAATTCCTTATATGGCTTTTCTCATGCATGCAGCTTTTGCTTTAATAGGTTTAAGCAATAGGGGAGTGTGTGAGCAGCTGTGTGGTGCTTAGCTGCCTACTGGTGTTAACCCACAACAATTAACAAAGAAGAGACTTTTAAGTAAGAATGCTTCTTTTTTGTTTTGTCTATTTTTGTTAGATTTGTTGCTATCTTTGTTGATAGAAATGAGCTTTCAGTGTCTTCATGTCCAGCTTTTGATAAACTTGCAATGAAGTAGTGACCCTGTGTTAATGAGACGAGTTTGTTACTATGGTAATGGCTGAGTAGTTACAAATTAAGAGTCTGACTTAATCACTAAACTGAAATTACGGATGCTCCATAAGGTATTCGACCTTTGTTTGAGTCCAGGTCACTCCAATAAACTTTTGGTCTTATCTTTTGTGAAGAACTAACTAATTAGGAATGATTACTATATATTTCTTTAATACAAACTTGTTTAATAGGTATTACATGTCTAAAGAAGCACATATTTGAACTAAGGGCACTGAGGCCTTTTAAAAGTTTGCATATATGCTATCTCAAAATCTCAGTACGCTACATCTTTCTTCTAAAGAAGCTAAATTCTGGGTTTATAACATAATATATGGGTTTGTTTAATTTCTTTTATTTTTACATCCATAAAGCATTTAGAGAGCCTCCTATACTTTTTAAAAAATATTTTTCAATGCCTTGTGTTTCATTTTTAAATGTAATGTTAACTTTTTCCATTAAAAAGGAAAGGCATGACATGGATAACTCAAAAAGTAGTGCTTATTTCAGTGGAGTTGTGGGTTAATGTCAAAGACAATGGTGATGTGCCTGTTAGACTGCCTGTGCTGTTATAATGGTTGCGTTACTGCCACCACCATGATGGTCTGTATTCCTCCAATGTACATGGTGGGAATCAGTTTATGATTGTATGCCTTCACTACCAATACTGACCCAATCCTGAAACTGGATGGACAGATGGATGAATGGATGGGCTGTGTCAGAACTAGATCTACAAACTCAGATCTGCTGAGCTCTGCATAATTGAGCATGCAATTATGATGAAATCAGCACAACTACAGTAACATTGCACTGCCTTTAGACTATTATAGCAATAATTCAGGCAGAAAGGTGTGAAAATCTGAGTCATTTGCACTTGAACCCAAACGGATGTAATATCTTGGGTAGACACCAGATCCACTGCATACTGTAGGCATTCCTACTAGAGTTTCTGTCAGTATTGAGAGCTCTTTTTTCAGTATTTCAAGGTGTGGCATGATCTTAAAAGGGCCCATATCTATATGGGAAACGTGGTTCAGGTCCATAAATGGCTCATATCCATATGGTAAATGTTCTTCTGTGTCATTTTCCAAAGGGGTTTAATCCCTTCTCCCAAGCCACAGAACTTCTTTTTCACTGTTTTCAGCAGATGCATTGTAAGTGTGTGCCCTAAGGTGGATTCTAGTTTGAGGTGCTCAATTCTTCTACTGCATTAGTGTGGGAGCCTAATGACTTGAATTAATCCAAGTCTTCAAAGGTGGGGAATGGTGGGAGGAAAGAAAGGAGCTGGCAAATCACTATTTCAAAATGCCTGGTGAGGCATATTAAAGAAATTTGTAGTAGAGTGGATATCTGAATTCCAAGCTAGAGACTTTTAATCTAGGGCCAACTAGATTATAGTGGATTTGTTTTAGCACCATAAATAAATTCATAAAGGACAAATAGCTAAGTTTACTATCCTAGTGCCACTTTCTCTGGGGAATTTTTAAGGATTCTGGAAGAAAAAAAGGTATGAAGTTCCATCGTTACTGATTTAACAACTGTACAGTTCATTACAATTTATTTCAGGCAGCCATGTCTTCGATTTTATTTGTGTTTTGTTAATATATATATTTTAAAACAAAAAAAAAAAGGTTATCTATATTTTAAAAAAAAGTTATTTGTGAACTCAATTTAAGTCATTTTAAATTATTTCAGAGCACATGATTATAGAGTGAGAGTTATAAAAGTTTAGGGAAGCTGTGTCCATCAAGCGCCAGAAAAGTGACTGAATGAACGTTACATGTAAAAAAACCCTCACGTTTTTGTTACTACACCATACTTAAACTGATCTGCATACCAGAGAGCATTTGGTGAGATGCAACTTTCAGTATTATGACACAATCAGACTTAATAGAATGTACCAAGATACAAAATACTTGGTTCTTTTTGCATCAGCTCTGTTTTAACCTTATCAAAAAGTCAGATCAAAACTATTATTCAATAATTTGAAATGCATATAGCATAAATAAAAATACAGGTTTCCCTTTAGTGACCTAGAATTAATGTTTTCAATTAAGAAGCTTCAAGACAGTGAAATGATGCCTTTGACTTCAAAGGTGCAAGAGCAATAACACTACGATTTCAGTTCTAGTATTTCAAAGAACATAATTCATACTAACTTGAACAATGATGTTCACTGGTAAGAAAGGTTCTACATTTAAAACTATTGTGGGATCTTCTTGCTTTCTCAATTAATAGTGCAGCATAATCAAATTTCTCAACCATTATATGTCAGGTACTTAAAGAATACTGGTCTCTTTAACATCAGTATGTGGAAAACAAAAGCTATCTGAACCAAACAAGACAAAACCCAAGATGTGCCCTGAAAGTCTATTTGTCCTCTGTTATCTCCTCCGTAACTGCAACATGTATGATTGGTAATGTAAGGGGACAACATAGTTTTCAAGGTCATTGATGATTTGTCTGCATACCCAGTATTTGGACAAAATGAAGAAAGGATGCTGTGATTCTTTCTGGTTTGGCTGTGTCTATCTTTTCCACAAATAGATTTTTATTTTCTTGAATTTTTTGCCTTATGAGAGATGAATACAGCAGTTGTCATAGGTGAATAAAAAATTGTCTTATTTGAGTGTTGTGCCATTTTTATTTTAAAAAGCCCACAAAACTCACCTCCCTTGTAATGATTACTACCCCAGTTATTCACAAATACTGAGGAAACCCAGTCTTTGGTCAGATCCTATTACAGTAGATATTCTACAAATACAATTTAAAAAAATAGTCTCTTCCTCAAGTAGTTTATGAGTATTACAGACAAACTGACAGGCAAATAAACCATATAATCTGACAAAATCTACATTGAGATGAGCAACTATCATGACACAGTAATGGTCTAACTCTAAGATTTTTTCTGTTGGGTCAATGAAAATAAGTGTTTTCAAATGTTACAATGACAGAATAACAGGGATTCTGGAGATATTTGAGGAGCATTATAAAGCTACTTGATAAAAAATTTAGTATGTGAGCAGTGGAAGCTAGCACTGTGGACAGCTTCATGGAAGTTATCATTTTGACAGAAAGGAGGAATTAATTGCATAAAGGAAAACCAGAGCTGAGAGCCTTGAAACTGATAACAGACATCTTCCATTTGTTTGGAAGATGCAAAATAAACAAATAAACAAAATCCATGAACAAGTTGAAAGAAATGGAAGACATGGAAAGAGACAAAAAATTAGAAAGTTGTATTTACAGCAATAACACAGATGACTGCTATTAAAACAAGATGTCTGTCCCAAGCAAAGAATGCTGCTGTGGAAAATACCAGTGAAAGTCAGTGTTTATGGCAGGTTTAGCTATGTGATGAAGAAGCTAGTTCTCAAATTGCCTTGAAAGCTGATTGGGCTAAGAAAGAAAAAGGATGGTTCATAAAAAGGGATAAAAAGAAATTACTACAGATACTGGTATGAGAAGATAGACTGGGCTATAGTAGAAGGCAAGTAGGATTGAATATGGTTTTATTTCTATTTATTTTACTAAAAAACTAAACCTCCTTATTGAATTACAAAAACTATTTATTAATTTGTATGCATTATCATGCTCTGTGTCTCAAAGAAGTGCTTATCCTTACTTTCTTAAGAATTTTTATTGAAGTCTTTTCTCTGTCTTTGGGTGGCATGAGTTTATAGCAATGTGTAACTAGAAAAAAATGGAATAATCCAGATGAAGATCCACTTGGATCCCTAGCTGTGGAAGAAAACAACCTTGGTGCATTATCATTGGAACAATGTCACCTGTTTGCATCTGGGCTTAAATCTTTGCCTTAACTTACAAGCTTTTCTTTGACACATAATGAAAAATTGCTTCTACCTGTAACCAAAATCTCCTTATATTTGGCAGTTCAATTTTTGTTTCTTCTCCTAAGAGTATTTAAGAGATAGACACTGAAGAAAGTGGGAAAGTTAAAGCAGTTGACTTACTTTAAATGAAACTGCATGAGGAAAGCAAGGAGGAAGGATATGGGTTCTATCAAATTTCACTAAGCTTTAAATCTTCCCCAGAGGATACCAAGCCAAAAATATTATCATAAAAAAATTGGTCAATCATATATGATGACATTACTGATACCAGTTAATAACCTTCTAGAAATTAACTGTTTTATAGAGACAAATATCTACAGGAGACCTGCATGTGCAATTGATCCGTTTGTGTTCAAAGGGCTTTGCAAATAGAGAATTTGAATGATGACTGGGTTACTCAGGCTACTTCCCTACAACTGTACTTAGCTGTGTATATTGTTTGTCTTAACACCTAATTTCTCACTTTTGAGATAATACTGACTTGAATGTTCAATGCTATTTTGACATGGATTCGTGAAGACTAAATGTGCTTTTGGTAGTTACTGATACGCTTCACCCTGGCAGAATGCAAATCATTTAACTGCTGCTTTGAACTCGTTATTCTAGGCTCTGGTCGTACATGCCAATGTGATATTAACTTGGGATTTTTCTTTTTAAAAGGCTCTCCTCTCATTTAGGCATCATGAAAGCAGCAAGAAGCTGGTCCTTATGGGGTTTTAGATCTTTTTATTGAAAACTTTTTTTTTTACTAAAGCATTAGTTTTCTTTTTCCATGAATTATTTCCTTATTTTTCTATTTTATTTGTATTTTCATATTTTCCTTATTTTTCTACTTTTTCTTTAGTGTTTCTTCTTTTTCTTTTTATGACTTTGGTATGAATACTTTTTAATTTACATTTAAAGTTAAATTTTTGACTGAAAATACTGAAAACCTTTGCTGTCTGAGAAACTACTATGTTATGTCCTCTTACAAAAAACATGTCTTTCAAGTCTTACATATTAACTTTGAAAATGAAAAGAAAATTTTAAAAAAGTTTGACATTTTCTAAGTATCATGAAGGCCCTATTTTTTACTCAGTTAATGAGGGTATGATTAATACATGATTCCTATGATCTTCTCTAGGTTACTCACATGCATGCATTAGAAAAGAGGATCTGATTAGAAAGGGATACTTTGTCATCTCTTTGACAATGGACTATTTCAAGAAGATAAATTTAATGGGTTTAGGAAACAATCATGTAATTTCAGAGGGGTTTTAAATTTTTGTTTATTTCTTCTTGTTAAGACAAGTCATAGTGAAAGTGCAGAACTCTTCTAGAGGATACGATAAGGGTTTGATTAAATGGGGTTAAAAAGTGGACAAGATATTCTTCATTGAAACATCACAAAATATCATTGGAGGTTCACTGACAAGCTCTTATGAAGAAAAAAAGGAGATACTGTATATCTATGTTGTTTACTATATTTTTGCAGTCTGAAGATGGTCATCCTTCTCATTGAGTATAATATATTTGTAAATTTATTTCCACAACCACGCAGTGTTGCAATTTCAATATTTGCAGTTGGTTTTCTAAACTCTCCTAGATGATGTTTAAACTGGTGATATAATGGTTTTAATCTACAATGCAGCTTTACTGATTCCACTTTTAATATTTCAATTCTGTTTTTTTGTCTTCAGTGGAACATAAATTAAAGCTGCTAAAAGATCAGTTTCTATTTACTTAATATTTCTTAGCGATCACAGAAATGAAATCAACATTATGTATGCTTCATATGCTGTGGCTAACTTTTTAAAGAAGCCTGGGGTGTGTGTGGGAGCCTCATGTATTTAGAGTAAAAGTTTAAAATCTATTTTTTCGGTTTCAGCCAGCTTCAGCCAGCCCCATGTATTACAACTGCCTCTGTTAAGAAAAAAAGGAGGGTAATTGTTGTAGGCGATTCCCTTCTGAGGGGAAAGAGGGCCCAATATGCCGACCAGACCCATCCCACAGGGAAGTCTGCTGACTCCCTGGGGCCTGGGTTTGAGACGTTACTAGGAAACTCCCTGGTCTGGTACGGGCCTCTGATTATTCCCTGTTATGGGTTATGGAGGTTCCTCATCCTTGGTGGCAATGTTCCCCCTCACATCCAATAAAGGAGGGAGATCCTCCTTGGCTCTCTTTTTGTTGTTAATGTATCTGTAAAAACATTTTTTATTATCTCTTACAACAGTGGCCAGATTGAGTTCTAGCTGGGCTTTTGCCTTTCTTATCTTCTCTCTGCTTGACTTGACAAGATGCTTGTACTCTTCTTGAGTTGCCTGCTTCCTCTTCCAAAAGTGGTAAACTCTCCTTTTTTTCCTGAGTCCCAGCAAAAGCTCCCTCTTTAGCCAGGCCAGTCGTCTTCCCTGCTGGTTCATCTTACGGCACATGGGGACAGCCTGCTCCTGCGCCTTTAAGATTTCCTTCTTGAAGAATGCCCAGCCTTCCTGGACCCCTTTGCCCTTCAGGACTGTCTCCCAAGGGACTCTCTCAACCAGTGTCCTGAACAGGTCAAAGTCTGTCCTCCGGAAGGCCATGGTAGTGGTTTTGCTCACCCCCCTCCTTACTTCACCACAAATCGAAAACTCTATCATATCATGGTCACTAAGCCCAAGACGGCCTCTAACCACCACATCTCCCACCAGTCCTTCTCTGTTTGTAAAGAGCAGGTCAAGCAAGGCACCTCCCCTGGGAGGCTCACTCACCAGCTGTGTCAGGAAGTTATCTTCCACACACTCCAGGAACCTCCTAGACTGTTTCCTCTCTGCTGTGTTGTATTTCCAGCAGACGTCCGGTAAGTCAAAGTCCCCCATGAGAACAAGGGCTAGCAATTGTGAGACTTCTGCCAGCTGTCTATAGAATGCTTCATCTGCCTCTTTATCCCGGTTGGGTGGTCTATAACAGACACCCAGCAGGATATCTGCCTTGTTGGCCTTCCCCCTCTTCCTTACTACCCATAAGCACTCGACCTTATCATCATAATCGCCGAGTTCTACACAATCAAAACGCTCCCTAACATACAGAGCCACCCCACCGCCTTTCCCCTTCCCTTCTTTCTTTCTCTCTCTTGCCTTTATTCCTCCAAGGTAACCTTCACAGTTATAGTTGAGGTACACCGTCAGCTACACTCTGCTAATAAATGTTCATATATATGAACTTGTCTTAAGATTCTTTCTGCAACAAGAATATGTTTAGTTAGAAAGTCCCAATAATTTTATGAACAAGAGGAGAAGATGGAAAGTTGCAGTATGTATTGTTAAATTTATTTCTCATCAGAACCTTAATACAGTTCAAAATGGGCAAGTTTTGAGCATAGTTCTATCTGCCTCAAGTAACTAGATATTTTAGTTCAGTTTCATGGGGTTTATTTTGTTTGAATGGTTTTGTCTATTATACCCCTGAAGCAATAAATCATCCAACTTCCCTAATTGCTCTTCTTGTCACTTGAGAATTTGAACAGAAATATTAGAAACACCTACCTCTTTTGATCAGATCAAAGAATCCTTTAAAAGCTTGTATACTGATTTATCACTAGGAAAAGACGTGTTTTCCCTCTGTATTTTATAAATTATTTGGTTCTTTAGCTTTCTGCATTTTTCAGAAGGCCTTTTCCCTCTTTCAATATCTAATGAGATCATACCTTTTTAATGTGGAAAAAAAAAGTTCTAAAAATGTCTTACATATCTAATCTATTGACTTGAAAGTCATTTTTACTGTAATTTATTCAGGTATACTTATATATTAGCTTAAAAATATAATTCCATATTTGATTTACACAATGAAAAAAGCTGAGTAAGGAGCTAAATTATCTACTAATTCTGTTAGGGAAAGATTCAATTGCCTGATTATCAGGTATTAATTTTCACAGGACATATACCTTCACTTCAGAACAGGTACTGTTTTTCAATTAGCTTTTAATTGTTTTAAATAATTGTGGGAAGCTTTTTCTCACTTTTTATTTTTCCCTGGCTAGATTAAGATACAATTATCTTTCTTCTTGCTTAGTGCTGAACAATTTAGGATTTGTTTCTTTAACTTTCTGCATTTTTCAGAAAAGTCTTTCCCCTCTCTTGCTTAAAGGGCAGGGAATATTTTCATCAATGTGTTTTCAAAGAGGAATTCTCACTCTGGAACATACCAGTAGTTTGGAGGATGGGTAAAACACACATGATGCATTTTTTGTCTTCAGAAAATGTTAAAAAAACAGTAAACCTTCTTTTTAGATGGCATAATTAAAAAAAAAGGCACCACTACCAAAAAGAAAAATTCAGCAACAGAAAGAAACTAACTTGTATAATCAGATAGGACTGCAGCTTAGTTTGAATGTAAGCACAGAAGCCTAGGAAAAATTTATGGAGCTATTTTGTTATGAGCAGTTATAAAAATACTCAGAAGCAGACAAAGAAGCTTTCTTATATGACTCTAAGAAAGCTGGGGGACAGCATTTTGATCAGCACACTAGATAGGAAAAAACACTATTGAAAATGGACCT
The DNA here is from genome assembly GCF_034638445.1 of Ciconia boyciana. Taxonomy (NCBI): domain Eukaryota; kingdom Metazoa; phylum Chordata; class Aves; order Ciconiiformes; family Ciconiidae; genus Ciconia; species Ciconia boyciana. The sequence goes on from NC_132938.1 coordinate 23,504,778, forward strand.
TAAGCACCAAGTAAAATAACCTGTCTCACCTTATGTGATTCTCTCTCTTCTTTATGCTATGTTCTTTATAATTAAAAATGTTTGATCTATGTAATAAGTTATCTTTCTAAAGAAACAAACACAAAACTCTAAATACCGATTGATTCTAAAGTAAAAATATAGTAACTACTTGAGATATCATCCAACAAGTTGACCCTCTGGGCAGCAAAGAGCTTTAATTCCCCAGGGTATTGCTTTTCTTTCTCCCAGGATTTCCCCCACCGCCTAGGTTGCTGCCAGGGACTGGGGGTCCTCCCCAAGGGAAGGTAAGCGAGGCACCAGCGGGGACCCCAGCACAGGCTCATCCAGCAAAGGCACAGTCTCACAATACCTAACCAGGGCCAGGCTGGTGACGATGACAGCTTCCACAAATAACATCAAACAAGCCAAGGTAATGGTCTTCAAGGTACAGGTCCATCCAAGAAGTGCAGTAGGACCAGCAAGGGTCAGAGACAAAGGTACCCATAACTTGAGTCAAAGATCCATCCAAGACACACAACTGGAAACAGGATTGGAGACAGGGCTACTGATAATGTAGGTCTATATACCAAGCAAGAAAACTGATCAGTAAGTCAGAACAACAGGAGACAAGGCTGAGCCTTGGTACCTAGGCCTGAGCTTAACAGGGCCCACAGGCAGAGAATGTGAGTGGAGAGCCCAGGTGAAGCTGACTCTGGCCAATAAATAGACCTCTAAAAGACAAGAAGGCCCTGAGGAGAGAAGCAAGGGCTGTATGCTCATTGAGCTCAGGAAAGACTGTAGGGAGTGACTGATCATCCCTGTTGCAAAGAAAGCTGAATTTATCTCAGCACAAAAGGGGGTGTTTGTTTTAGATAAAGGATTGTATCCGTTGGGTGGATGAACAAGTTGTGTAATGTCTCTGAGTTAACCAAAACAGTCTAACTGTCTTCCTAAGTCGGCCAGACCAGCAGGAGGGAGGAAGGATGTTATACATGGCTCAGCCCAGAACAGTATAAAAACTGAACAAACAAAAAAAACCTTTGAAGAGAGCAATGGGCTTGAGCTGGTTTCAATCCATGTATTTCTTCTTGGATATTTGGGATACCTAACATAGTGATTGTGAGCATATTCTAGAGATCAGAAATAGCTCTTTATGTCAGTTGAGGCTGGGGGTGGCTACTGTGTAATTTTCAAACTTTAGCTGGGAACTGGAGAGGAGGAAGACTGTGGTAAGAAAAGGAGAAAGAAATACCCACTATGACTATCACACTCTTCAGGATTCTGACCTTCACATTGTCTTCACTACTAGCATTCTGGTTGAGGAAGACTGATGTGTTTGCCTTAGAACCCAGAGGAACATTCAACAGGTGATCTTGCAAAGGGATCCATCTTTTCTTTACTCTCTTCTTTCTCTTAGATAGCTGAAAACAGCAATAAGAACGAACGTTAACTTTTCCTTCCCTGGGCTGAAGTCTGTTTCTCTCAGACTTTCCTGGCATATTCTGTGCTCCAGCCCCCTAACCATTTTGGTGTCCCTTTGCTGGACTTACTCCAGTCTGCTCAAGTCTTTCTTGTACTGGGAACACCAGAGCTGGACATGATACTCCAGATGTGGTTTCACCAGTACTGAATAAAGGGGAAGAAACACAGCCCATGGTTGGCCTTCTTTACCACAAGGACATAGGGCTGACTTGTGTTGTCCTAATTTATTGTTTGCCAGGATCCTCAATTCTTTCCTGTAAAGTTGCTGTCTGTGCAGATAGTGGAAGTCTGTATTGTTGCATGGGATTATTTCATATGAAATGCAGAACTTTACATCTGACTTGGCTGTACTTCATGATTGTCTGTCTACCCATTGAGCAGCTTACCACAGTCTTTCTGAGCAGCAGCCCTTCCTGGCAACATCCCCTCCAGCTGCCAAATGGCTATGAAACATGGATGGCAACATTTTTTTCCAGCTGTCCACTCAATCATCACCCACCTTGATAAATACTTATGCAAGCTGTATCTCACCAAAATGGCTATAGCATACTATAAGAAACTGTGTCAAAAGTCATGATAAACCTAAAATAAACATCTTCCCTCATTTACGTTGTTTTGGATAAGAACTAGCAGAAAGATTTATAAATTCATCGAGGTTAATAAGAATTAAGTGATGGCAGTTTATGATTGCTTTCCAACATAATAGATGTATTTCTCTTTGGATTAGTTTTTAAAAAAAAAATTTGTGAAATTAATCTCTTTTTAAACTTAGATAGTCCTTAATGGGACGTAATCTATAAATATATACATTCATATCCACAATCAAAATAATTCAATAAAGATATTATTTCTACTCCTGGACAATGCATATTTCAAGCGAAATCTTAGTCATTCAAAGATTGGATTTAGTGTTTAACTTCAAATTCCTTTAGATTTTTGTGTTACCAAAGCATGTGACTGAAGTGTCCTCATATTATACAAGCTACACATTAATTAAGTGTACATTGTTTCTGTGGAGAATATAGAGAAATTGCTGAGTAAATTATAATGTCAGACATGATATTTCTTCATTTGAACCTCTAGAAGTTGGTTTTTTTCACTTTCTAAAAGCACTGTCTGCAACACAATAAAGAAGAATTGTATTTTTTAAGAACTTAACCTAATTCAATACTAATCATTCTGAGGGCAAAAAAAAAATCCCCCCTCCCCCAGTAAAAACAGAAGTACTGACAGAATTTTAAGTGGACTGGATTCTAATGCTCCTTATATGATGGTCTGTATAGCTCCCTGTGAAAAGGCAAGAATTTTGGGTTTGATTCCTTTGTTTCTGAAGAGCTTTCCCTACATTTAAATAACGTATTTGGAAAGATATTATTGCATTTCATCCACTTTATTGTAGCCAATAAAGCTGGAAAAGGGTATGAGATAGGCTACCCAGTAAGCTGTAAAGAGACCTTTTTCAAAACTGGTTATATGATCTTGTTCATCATCTGTGCTGTGGAGTGAAAAGTGTCTGTGTATAGTTCAATTGGTGCTACAATCAAAATAGTTTGGCCTAAAGGGACTATTTTTTCTCACCTTTTGTATTTGTTTACCACTATGATATTTGATAGTAGAAAGCTGTTAAAACATACCACGCACAGTGAATGAGAATGATTTACTGGGTAAAGAAACACACAGACACTCTTCTGACGCACTATTAAATTGAAGTAGCTAGTTTCCTGCACACACACACACACACATACTATATGTACAGATTCAATCTCTTCTTCAGCTAGTAAAGTAAAACCTTCCCTTGAACATTTTTTTATTTTGACAAAAGCTTCTTTTTTTTTCCTAAGTCTACAAAGTTATCGATTAGACAGGCAAGTATAAATAAGCAACATTTTTTCCTTTCATTTTTATATAAAGGACATCTTGTTATGAATTAACAATGTTCTAATTCAAAGCTGCAAAAGTAAAACATATCATTGTTTCTAACCGACATACAGAAATATGTAAAGGAAAGGAGTTACTTTTAAATGTATTTTTATAGTACTTTAACATATGTGTGCTAAGATAATTTAGCTAAGCAAAACAAAATACATTATGAGTAAGGTTACCTGGACTCCTTTGGAAGTAAGCTACTATATATAGTATATAGTACTATATATATGTATGTATTTATCAGACATTACAATGGTTAAAAATTACTAAGGCATATCTTTTCCTTTTGATGTATCTACTAGAAAGATGTAAGGACATGATGTATTCCTTTAATCCAAAATCTGTCAAAATAAGGGGAATTTAAGGCACTGCATTATTTCTCTTGCACAGGTGAAATTCATCCATTTGGCATCTGAAGATGGTTAATAACTGGAGAAGAAGCTGGAAGAATTCCTTCCCTCTGCCACTCCCTGGTAGCACTTGGAGAAGATGAATAAGCAGAATAAATGAATGTCCGAGTACATCTTAGAACAGGTGAAACACTCTCAAGACTTGGGTCAAGATTAGCTTGAACTTTCACCCTATATGTTTGAAAATGCATGTTGAGAAGAGATGAAAAATGCAATTGCAGGTATGGGGAATGACACAGCAAGAGGTATGATGCTCAGGCTTCCTCCAGTTCTGTTCTGTAATAGTTGTATTGCCTGCAGACTTGAAGAGCCACTGTCTGCTTGTTTTCAAGGCAACCAGACCAGGCTTCCCACACAGCTGACATAGTGGAATTTAGCAAGAAAATAGATATAAATTTCAGATAAAGCCTAAGCCTTTTAATATTTATTTCACGACATATCTGGGTCTGAACTGTTTTTTTTCCTTTCTTTTCCCTTTTTTTTCCCTCCTGTCTCAGTTTTTTATTTTATGATGCTTTTGTTCCCAGAGGTTCAATGTTAGACAAAATAGAAACATAAAAGATAAAACAAAAACCCCATTACCATTTTTTTCTTCAAATGAATCATTGCCATTTAAAACCCAAGCAATTACTCACAATGGCACTGAATCATCAATAATCATTCATTCCTTCACTCACTCTTAAGGAGGATCAATCTTCCATTGCAGTTAATTACTAAACTGCGACTATTTTCAATGAAAATAAAATCAGGTGTCTTTAGCATCCAGAGTGTCATATATCTATTGAAAATGCCAAAGAAAAAAGATATGTCAATCAGAAAAAAAATCTACTAACAAAAAAATAATCCAAAAAGTATACTGGACATCCAAAAAATCAATCCAAAAATATCAATCCAAAAATATCCCTGTATGATCATCTTTGTCCTGTCTTGTTCCGATACAGCTTTTCCCATTTCCTTTGATATGTTTCTGCTGATTAAGTAAAGAAATTGGGATTAAATGACCATTTTTCTTTCTAAAAGTAATCAAACTCTTACAAATTTTTAAGCCCCTAAGTATTGTGAATTTTGTGATATGAAAACTTATTCAGAAAGAACTAAACTTCTGCATTAAAATATTTTAGTAAAATAGATTTCTGTTTCCACCAAAACTTTTAATAAAATACTTCAAGGATCAATAGGAAGAGATTTGAAAAAGGCAGACAGACATTTTCTTTTCTTGCGTTACAGTTAAGTCATCACCATTTTACAAAAGTAGTGTCATAGATATTGATATTATTTATTATATAACTACTATTGAATCTAGTAGTTCAAATTAAGCAATAATTACACTTGACAGAAACATAAACTTAGTAAATATTTTCTGGTTTATCTCAGTCATTTACTTGAATGAATGTTCAGTATAACTTTTTCACTATGCAGTTTCAGTATGCTTACTAAATAAATGATTATAAAAGACAAATAATGAATATGAAAATGCAACAAATCACGTCTTTTCAGTATCTCAGAAATGCTAAAACATTTTGTGATGCCTAATTTTTATGGCGCTGAATAACTCAGTTATATATTTAGCTAGAAAACAACTCTGATATTTTAACAAACATCAGATCAAATAATTTACTTCCAATTTCTTCTATCACTAGGCTGTGTATATCACAAAGAAAAGTTCATATAAGTGCAGTCAATATATACATATGTACTCCAAAGAAGTAATGGAAATGTGTTTCTTCTTTCAAATCATTACAAATTACTTAATTTTCCACATATGAAGCCCCTTTCAAAACATTGTTATATTGATTTAAAAATAAATATGAAAGGTGAATGCTTTCATTTAGAAAAACAGTGCACATCTAGAATATATAGCTGAAATGAAAGAGTCCAAGATTGTTAAGAGGAATAAAAACGGAAGATGTATCTGAGAAATGAAAGATACAGATGAGTTCTGGTTACACTCTCCTAGTAGAATGTAATGGTGGTCATTTCCTCCACAGCATTTTAATCATGTACTATTATTTATGAACAACTATAGCAATGGTGTTCTGTCAGGCAGTTGTATTTCCATTACTGAAGTCTCTCCTGGACATTTTATGATCATCTGTGAAATCAGCTGTGTCTGAAAGAAAGCTGTCTGCAGTAAATTTATTTATTGAAAAGTGGTGGCAAGACTTTCTATAAGAAAAGAAGGATGAGAACATAAAAGGCATTAATTCAGTGAAAAAAAACCCACCAGCCAGTGCCAGCCTTGTTGCTGCTTTTAAATGTAGATATCAAATCCTTTTTCAACAAATGGGCTAAAAAAAATAAAACTTACAGATTTTCAAGATATTGCCACTGATTTGTTTGACTGACTTGTTGTCATGCAGTGGAAAGTAACCTGCAGTTGCCTGCAGTTAGTTACACAGACCAAATAGTACATGATATGTTTATTCTCAGTTTAGAAGACCTAGACTCCTTCAGGACTATGTATGGAGAAGACAACAACCTGCATTTGCTACCTCAGCCCATTCCTATGAACAAAGTAAAAGTTAAAAGATAGCATTTCAAAACATTTTGAAATACTGATTTTTTTTCTCTACACATTATCAGTTTTCTAATACAGCTCTGAATCATTCCACAGTTTCATTGTAATAAAGTTCAGTTATACACAGTTCTATGTAATTCTACATAATTCCTTAAAAGCTAATTTTACTTGACCTATTTTTTTCTTGTGTTTGTAATCTCACAGGAAATCCGGATGACTTCAGTAGAAGCAGGATAGAACCTGCCAGCCTTACTACTTTATTTTTGAGTATTATATAAATAAACATGGACTAAAGCACTAGGCCAGGTGAGTAAATTAGGAGTTCTTTTTCACTATTGTCCTTTTTCACTGATGCAGAATAAGATATACTTAGAATGCTCAAGGAATTAATTTCTTTATCATGTCTGTAAAGCTCTCTAAGGATGGAGATTCAATGACTTTTTTTTTTTTTTCTGTTCCTATGGTTAATTATGCTTAGTATAGCAATTTTTATTTCCTCGTATCTAATCTAAATAATATTTGGGAAAAATTAAACCAATTAACTTTTTGTTATACCTCAAGTGAATTATGCATGCTCTAGGATTTATACTGGGATATGACAAAAAGACTTACATACTAAGATTTAGCAATATTCAAAACATTATAAAAGTAAATTATTTGTTTACATAGAAAAATTATTTTAAAATTAATATTTTAAGAAGCTACAAATATAATAAAAATAGAAATAAAATTAGTGTTCTAAAGATCACAGACCTTTCAGGAATATTTTTACCAATACTATTAACAGCCTATGGACTTGAAGCTGAAGTTCTGTGGAGTATCACCAAGACTGTGCTCTTAATTCTAGAACTGGAACATGTCTACAATGGGATGTAGAGGATTATAGAATCAAATATCAAAATTCATTAATTTCAAATATATATATTAAACTGAATCAATCCCTTATAGAATCATAGAATCATTTAGGTTCAAGAAGACCCTTAAGATCCTTGAGTCCAACCGTAAACCTAACACTGCCAAGTCCACCACTAAACCATGTCCCTAAGCACCATGTGTACATGTCTTTTTAATATCTCCAGGAATGGTGAATCAACAGGGATGACAGTCTGTTCCAATGCTTGATAACCCTTTTGGTGAATAAATTTTTCCTAATATCCAGACTAAACCTCCCCTGGTGCAACTTGAGGCCATTTCCTCTGGTCCTATTGCTTGTTACTTGGGAAAAGAGACCGTCACCCACCTCACTACAACCTCCTTTCAGGTAGTTGTAAAGAGCGGTAAGGTCTTCCCTCAGCCTCCTTTTCTCCAGACTAAACAACCCCAGTTCCCTCAGCCGCTCCTCACAAGACTTCTGCTCTAGACCCTTCACCAGCTTCATTGCTTTTCTTTGGACACGCTCCAGCACCTCAATGTCTTTCTTGTACTGAGGGGCCCAAAACTGAACACAGAGTAATAGAGGTGTGGTCTCACCAGTGCCGAATACAGGGGGACAATTACTTCTCTAGTCCTGCTGGCCACACTATTTCTGATACAAGCCAGGATGCTACTGGCCTTCTTGGCCACCTGAGCACGCTGCTGACTCATATTCATCTGGCTGTCAACCAGCACCCCCAGGTCCTTTTCCGCCAGGCAGCTTTCCAGCCTCTCTTCCCCAAGCCTGTAGCGTTGCATGGGGTTGTTGTGACCAAAGTGCAGGATCCGGCACTTAGCCTTGTTGAATCTCAGCAAGGAGATTTTGTTATGTGAACACATTGATTCAAAATTGAGTTCTTAAGTTTAAAATACATTCTGGTACATCTACATAGATGTCTGAATGCAGCTTAATATAATTTCTTAAAAAATATAATTGCATGCTGTTGTCCAGTTTTTACTGTGTAACAAAGCCCTAAATCAGTAATTCAGATTTTACTCCTATCTAACCTGAAGTGTACAGAGGTGCTTATATACATATAAGTCTGTATATATATATACACACACATATGCATATTTGTATATATATTTATGCATATATATATATATATTTAAAAATATATCAATCAGTGTTTTATATAACTCCAAAACATTAGGTTCTTCTGGCATTGTCTGTCAAGCTAATTAAAAAGCTTTCAGTACATCTGAAAGTCACATCTTACTTGAGAAGGAACTAAAAAAGATGTATAATAGAGGGAAATATAAGATGAATGAATACCAAAATGAGATACCGGTATTAGTATTTTCTGATTTGACAGTAAGGAATTTAATTGTGAACAAACAAAAACATCAATGAAAGAATGGGTAAAACTGAACTAATTTTTGAATGTGTATTTGCTTTTTATGTTCATTTTTTGAAGTTTGTTTTCTTTTACTTTTCTCAGACATTTCGTTCTCTTATCAAGTTATAACCTGGCTCTCACCAAGTTATAACCTGCCACTACTGTATCGTTGCCATCCATCTGTCTTTAAAATTTGTTTTTATTAAACACTCGCATAGGACTGAGGACTTTGAACTGCCATACAAAATGGGTCAAAAGATTATATATGAAAGAGAGGCCAATCTTGGTGTGATAAGCTGGGATAGAAATGCTCATCATTTAAAGATAGATTGCACCAGAGAGATTGAAATATAGATGACAAACCATATATATAGAAAAAGATCCCTCACTGCCCCCCTTACAAGTAACCAAAAATCTTTAAAATATCCTTCTTTTTTTTTTTTGTTTACTGGGTCAGCACTTTGTCTGTGTCCTGAGAAATTAGTTTGACAAAGCATTTGAGATTTCATACACGAGATGATGCTAAGTGGGTGATGCATGCTATTTCTGTCTTGGTTTATGTATTTTTTTTAATCCTTTATTAAACATGTCTATCTTTAAAATGGAAAATACATCATTTATAAAAGTATGTACTAAAAACTTGTATTGGGTAGAATAATCCTCAACAAATGAGAAATATTTATTCTCTCTGCAACACAAAATTACACTTCTCCATGGAGGGCTCTTCTATTGCAGGTGCATACCATGTGGCTGTCAGAACCGATGCTTGGGCAGGATATACAGCATTCCTGTACTGGGGGGACTGAATGTTAACATTACTATTTTCTATAATGATACTGATCATGATAGCTGCAGACAACACCACCTTGCTCCAGGGAGGTAATGCCCTGCAAGCACTCCACCCCCACCCAGGACACTCCTGGTTCATCTCTGACTTCAGCTTAGAAAGAGGAAAAGACAGCATACAAACAATTTAATCTGTTCATCTACAAAATTTATTGATAGCTTAATTAATGTTTAATAATCAAAATTACATCATTAAACAGAAAACCCTTACTTATAATTTTATTTAAAATGCTATACTAAAGATCCTTCCTAGTATTGGAGGACTGAGAAAAGGTGGAGACAGACTCAGAGATGCAAAGGATGAGGGGCAAAAAACACAGTTCTAACATAGATTTTGATTAGACGTTAGGGAAAACAAAAAACCACAATGAGAGTGGTCAAACACAAGCTTCCCAGCAAGGCTGTGGAATCCATGGCCTTGGGGATATTCAGAACTTGATTCTTCAAGGTCCTGGGCAACCTGACCTAAATTACTCACACTTTGAGGGGTGGATTGGGCAAGATGACCTTCAACAATTTATTCTCTTGGATCTATTTATACAGTCATGATTGCCATAGCATCTGAATGCAAAAAATATGCATTTCAGTGGTAAAATGTAAATTTTGTTTCATTTGCCTCACTGGGCTTAAGTAGACATATAAAATGAAACTTTTTTTTGGTACAGAAATTAAAGAACTTCATAGTATCCTTATGTATACATTGAAGAACACTGTTGCTACTTAATAATTTGCAATGTCCCTAGCTGCTTCTGTATTACCCAGATTATGTCCCAGATTTTATCCAGAACATTGTCTTCATCAGACAAAGCTTTTATGCCTGATTAAAGGTACCCATTTCTCTTCTCTTTGGGATCCATTTCACTTCTTACTGAACCCATTCCTCAACAGAGCCTTTCTATTGAAATGACAAACAGGCTTAACTTTGTCTCTTAACAAACTTTATTTGAAGTGACACAGTATAGTCTCCTGAACTTTTTAAAATCAACAAGTGAAGCGTACCCTTACATTTTCTTCTCAAAATGGTGAAATAAATTGAAAAAACATTGGTTGGTTGGTTGATCACCAGTTCCAAATGATACCTAGTCCCAGTGAAATAAATTACTAAATTCCCATTGATTTCTTTAGTGTTAGGATATCCCCTAATAATACATAAGAAAAATGAAAGTAGTCCACTGAGCTTAACATCTGGTATTAAACAATACTTTTTAGTTTGTTCTTGTTAAAGCTAGTGAACAAAATATTAACTTGCATAGAATTAGATTTGGAACTGAGAAAAATCTCAAGTATAGAGGATACAAAGTATATGATTTAACTAAAATCTACCTCTCCTATCTGAAAACAAAATAAAAAACCACAAAAGGTTCTTAAGAAGTAATAACCCATTATAATCTATCTATAGGTGTCTTCCGCAAATGTGTTTTATAGTAGTTTGGTATCATGAGTAATCAGTGTAGCCTCATTCATTTTGTTGTGAAGCAGTTAGAAGGTGAAAAATGTGTACCAGTCTGATGTGACAGAGAAATTACATTTTTGATAGTTACATGGAAGATAAAAATAGTTAGAAAAAGTCATCACTGTTTCCTGGTGATCTACAAGAGCCAATAATTTAAAAGGATTTCCAAACTGTGAATTCAAATATCCCTTAGAAGAAGGCATGAAGACCTCCTCTAGCCCTTGCTATTTCTGTAAACAGTGTGTGTGAGAGTAATTTGGTAATCCAAGACATCCGGTACCCCAACAAGCATGCACAAATCCCATCTGCAGGTACAAATGCTTCTCCGCTTGCAAATGACTGTGCACACTAAACTGTGATATAAACACATAGATATTTTACGATTTTTTTGCCTTGTGTATGTATGTGAGTGCATTCAAAGAACAAACTTAACCCCCTTTCTTATTCCTTTGTCCACAAGTCCAGTCCTTAACTCCTATAACACCATGTGCTGGCACTTGAGAAAGCAGTGGCATGCTTTACTTTTACTTTATGTTCCATTTTCTTTCGTGGTGTTAATATCATTTGACATTATTCAGTATCACAAAAAACAGGTCAAACAGACTGAGACCAGCTGTGATGTGTCAAAAACTGACTGGTAAGCATAATCATTTCTGTACAACTTGTGCTTTCAATATAATTATATTTTCCATATGATTTACCTTAACAGTATAGGCACAGGATGTACTGTCTTTACCTCTGATAGAAAATTACATCATGACTCACACAGTTAATTAGCAAAAGTTAAAACTAATAAATTAAAAGATATATATGTATGTTTTATCTGAGGCTGGTAAGTGTCACAAACTTAGCAACCACAAGGAAGCTTTACATCTTGAGGGGTGAGAGACTAAATTCTTTGCTCATGAATTGGAATGACTGCACACACCTTGTGTTATCCAGTTTCTGCTCCTACTTCTTCAGAGTTCAAGGGAGAAGGTGGGTTTTCTGGGGGGGCTACCTTTGAGGGTAGGCTCTATTGACTTTTTATAAGAAGGACATTTTCCTTATGCAGCACAGGTGGAGTAGGACTAATGTCTTTTAGTTAGTAAAAGCAATAGTTATATAACACATAATTATTCTTTAGAATGCCTGCCATAATCATATTCTGGTATCTGCTTGAAATCACTACTTCCTAGGGCAATACAAGTAACATATAACACAAATAACATTAATATACCAAATTAATCATGAATAATTGAATAGGGGCCAAAAATAGCCTGAAAATGTGTGGGAGTTCATGTGGATATTGGTATCCATGATAGGGAATGAACCAGTTTGTCCTATTTCTGCTGTAACTCTCTAATCATTTTTACACTCATAGACTAAGGCTAATTTTTTCTGCTTTTGTCTTGCAAAGCACTGTCAATGTCTCAAAATATTTGCCCAAGAAAAGAGAGCTTTGTGAAGAGAGGATAAACAAAAATGAATAATTTCATTGTTCTTGGTAGTTAAGTAAGAGTTTCTGCAATCTACATTCTATATGATGGATAAATTATTATATACATTCTTAAGAGGATGTTATGAGATAGAATGTGCTTATTCAGAACCTGTTGGTATAAGCCAAAAATATGTTATGTTGTGCAAGCTTTATTTTCCGTATGATTTTCTCTTTGAGGTTAGCAAGCAGCTAACATTACATATAATCAAATGAACTTTAAAGAGCATTAACAAAAATAGGCAGTGTTACTTCCTTTAACAATCTATTTTAAAATATCCATACTTCATATGCTAAAATTATCTGATGTCTTAAAAATCTATGAAACCCTTTCTGCTGCACTGGCAATCTATTTGTTCTACACATTTACAACTTGTTTCATTAATTATTTATAGCTAAATTGTGTAAATTTTAATTAGTCAATCAAGCTTCTCCATTGAACTCAAATAGTTTAAAGTAGATTACAGGAAAAAAAGAAATAAACACAAATTAATCAACTGGCACAGATCTGTTATTTTCCATGTTCTTTATCTTTCCTTTGAACTTCACTGTAGTTTGTTCAGATGAATAAGCTTATATAACATTTGTCCAAAGCCCACAGAAGAAGAGACTTTTTCTCTGGATTGATTGGGCAATTCATCAATCCCGCTATCACCCTTGAAGCTATTCACATTACATTTAGTGATCCAAAACCCAAGTGTCATGACACTGTTTAAGCTGTTACAAAATAAGTATAATATTTTAAAAATATGAGTTCAGCTATTGCCATCTTTCAATGATGACAAAAGTTTAGATGAAAATACCTGACGAGAAAATGACTAGTTATACTCTGCTGTGAGAGTAATAGTGATACATTAAATAAGATCTGACAGTTTAAATTTAATCAGTATGTCACTGTTTTGTCTTAATAGAGGAAAATCATTCTATGTTGAGTGTTTAATTTACTATCAGCAGTAACAGAGGGATAATGAAAGTAGAATTCCATCACTAGTTTTGTGCAGAGAGTTTGGCAATTAGGGCTGCAAAGAACAATTGAAATTAGATTTGAGTGGTGGTAAGCCTTGCTAATTTAGATGACTACCAGCTTAGAAAACACTGTAACCTCAATATAACGGGTTCAGTACTGAATATACTATATACTGTATTTTGTTTATTACTGTGCATTTTTCTGGTATCTGTGACTGCCTGTGCTTTTTCATGTATGTAATACATTACAATTTGTATATTGTATATATACAATATATTCTATGCTTTTCAGGGAAGAAACATGCTGTTAAGAATGCCCAGTCTTACTGTTTTCTACTTTTTTCTTTGTATAATTTGCTTTTTGGTTGATGTGATTATTGCTCTCATGATTTTCCTTCATGTTTCCCTCTTAAAAACTGACTCACATCTTGATGTTGTGTTTTAATTTTGATGTGAAATTGTACTGTCAAAATATCTAATCAATCAACAAGTAATTAAGCAGTAAAAAGTATATTTCTTGTGGAACTGGTTATCTGGGGTTTTGTATCTTTTTTTTTAAAGTAGGAAATTTTGCCTTATTTGAGGTACTCAGTAGGAATAAAGTTTATCCTGTAGATATTAACAGTATCCTACTTTATCTGACTGCTAAGGCAGAATAGTGTAAGCTTTTGAAGACAAGTAGTAAGTAGTCACAAACACAGTGAAGTAGCTCCAGGAGTATATTTTATCATTATTAGGTCAAATCCCACTGCCACTGAAGTCAAAGGGGTTTTTCCCCTTACAGTGAATTATGAGTTAGGACTCACTTATAATGAAACTGTGAGGCTCAAGAAAAAGGCAAGACAGAAAAGCTTCCCATATATCCCTTTCTGAAGGAAAATAATGGTGTAATAATTCAACAAAATTTGTTTTTGGTGGTGTGAAGCTACTGGTAATCCATCACAGGAGTGAGATTTTTCAAAGACTGTTAAATGCATCTTGATATTTTTGAATTAAGTCAATGTGTAAATTTTCTGTAATTCTTTGGTTAGGGTGTTAAGATCTGTCATCACTAACAATAAGGATAGTATTGCCTGGAGTCTAAACTACCTTTGTGTGAAGTAATTTTACTTCCTGTCAGAAAGTTAGTTACTTTGGAGCATCTGAGACCTTCATATTATTGAGTAGGAAATACTTTTGACATGTAAGTAAATCTTAGGTGGCAGATAATTAAGAATAGAAGGCTCAAGATTCAAAATAGATGCTTTGCTGTGTCCAAACTCATGCCTTCAAAGTATTCATGCTCGTTCAATAATGTAGCTGGAAGTCTGTTGACTAAGGAAAGATTTTATAAAAAAAACACTTAATCTAAACTAAATACAGTAATGTATTGGAAAATGGCAGGATATAAATATCTCTAGGAGATCTGGCCAGAAAGAGGTTCATATTTATCAGAGTTCTATGTGAGGCTGGCATTTGGGAGGGAATCTTTCACCAGTAAACACCTCTCCAAACTTAATGTGCTTCTTTACTCCCCTAGATGAACCAAATTCTGGTGTGTCTCTCTTCATCTCATATGGTGGAGAGCTCATATTATCTATAAAAATTATTTGGGGCCAGTTACAGAAAGAGTCTGAATGTACAGTCCACTGGTTTGTGTGTTTGGTAGAGATGTGGAAGACTGAGATCCATATCTTTCTGCCAAAAAATATTTACTTACACAGGACAGAGAAGCCTCAAAGTATTTGTTTAATCATTAGAGAATTCAGCCTCTGAGCCATGCTTTCAAGAATGCCACATGGGCCAGATGTACCAAGGAGGAGTTACAGTGAGACAATTTCCCTCCTTTCCCTGTGATATTCTGTGGCCTTGTGGTGTGTGTTTTAATTATTATTCATTTATTTGTTTGTTTGTTTATTTTAATTAATTTATTTATCTTTGTGAGACAAGGTATTTCCCCCAGTCACCACTGCAGGTAACAGCACTGTCAGTGGCCAGATGTCTACATGTCACCGATTTTTCAAACTCTAATCTCTCACTGTCTCACTCCCTCTTTCTCCATCACTCATCTTTTCTTGGTTATCTTTCTATCTGTCACCAACTGTCTGCTTTTACAAGTTTATTACACTTTTATGAAGCTACTGAAAATGATAGTTGAAAAAATACATACATTACAGTAAATAACCTATTTATTTAATAATCTAAGTTAAAATCTGCTATGCATGGAAACCTGTTTCTACCTTCATAATCTAATGAAGGTAGTGAAGCAGATTTACATTTTACTTCTGTTCTTAAGCTGATGAGATTTGGCTTCCATTTCATCTTCAGTGATAGTGAGTTTTGTAGTCAAATATTGGTCATGCAGAATATTTTGCCAATTTAGCCTGTTTCAGAATGAATTTCTGCCAATTTCCCCATAGAGTGCAGTCACTTGTTGAATCACTGTGAAGGAAATGATCTCTAAGATCTTCTTAGACACATTTCGTTAGATAAAAAACATTGAATTGTGACCGTCATGAGTAAGAGACTAAATGTGTGCTTTCAGTGGCTTATTTTTTCAAGGTAGTATTTTATATAAACTGGGATTTTCTTGGAATTTTCTTACTCAACATTGGGAGGAGTAAGCTATAGTAGTTTAGCAGATAAATAAACATATGCATAGCATAAATCAGTACTTCTTTTAAAGGAATGACAGAATTTTAGAAGGAAGCAGAAGTAGGAGCAAACTTTATACTACCTTGGCAATGATGATGACAGTGGTGCCTCTGATAGGAAGAGGAGTAAACATTCCTGCTAGTCCCCTGCAGTTTTTGCCTTTTCAGCTGGGTTAAGTGCAAGCTGGTTTCATTTCTTTCATGTTTCTCTTGAGGTATTTTGACATTAATGTGAGGATAATAATGTTTCACAGAGCTATAGCCTTTGGTATAATGATGGAAGAAGAATGTTTGGAAGCTCAGAAGCTCTCTGTAAGCCTCCATGTATTTGCTGAGTGTTGCAAAAATCAGCGTTTCAGGATTATGTTGTGTAGGATCCAAGGAAAAATGATATGCCGTTGCTCATGACATACTTCAGAGATCCGTCAAAGGAGAAAAAGCATGTAAGTTATTTGTTTTTCCTGGCATAGATGTAGACATCGTGTCTTTAGACATCTAAATTTCTTGAAGCTGAATGCTACTCTAAAAGCATAACTTTCACTCGCAGATTTAAAAAACAAGTCAAAGTACACAGCAGATTAGAATCATGTCTTATTAACAGAAAAAAAAACGTTTAAAAAAAGGACACAGTCCTGACTGTTAACTTTACTCAGATGGGCAGACATTCTATTTAAAGGTGTCAGCCCATTCCAATTGAGTGGGTATAAAATGTTATACACTAAGGTGGTATTTTCACTGTTGGGGACCAGAGACTGCAGAGAACAGTGTTCATTCTGATATACTAAGAATATCACTAGAAAAGAAAAAAATGGACTTCTAACTTTTGCTTACATAGCCTTGTCTTTCTTTTCTGGATGTTTCCCCTAGTCCTACTTCATCTATCCTTCAGCTCAGATAAGAGAACCGGATTAAAGATTCTTCATTTAGAGAAGGCAATTTTAGATTATGCTGAACTCCTTCTGGCAACACGCTTAAAAGCTTTACAAATTGCATTTGATAATATGACAATGCTGTCGAATAGGACTTAAAATCAACTGTGAGATAATTACTAAAATGCAATATATTCATTCTACTCATTCAAATGGGTGAAATATATTCTGCTCATTTATACTAAAAATGTGTTGGCTGGAGGAAATTGTTACACATATTGGCAGCATTATCATGGTAAGAGCTGCATTAAGTTATGAAGGAAGTCATGCTCAATGAACCGTCTTTTCACTTTGGAAGCCAACATTCCAGAATAAAGTGGCCTGTCCCCTAAAGCCAAACATGTTTGAAACATGATTTCTTTAAAGCCATGTAATTCATACTTCCTTATTTTAACAGTCCTTCTTTTAAAAGAGCAGGAATTGATTAAAAGTTTAATGCTCCCTTTTAATGTGAAATAACTATTTTTTTTTCTACACCAGGTGTGATTCCATTTATATGTACTTATCATGTTAGCAATCCTCATTGTAAAGTACAGTGCAACTGGCCTTGTAAAAGTAATTTCACAGTGTTAAACTCCAATAGAGGTGGATTTTGTTCAATTACTTTGTGAATGAAATTTCAAATCAAATTTCTTTAGGACTAGCAAACTAATTAATGAAAATGTTTTGTTTGGGGCATACAAGTTGAGGAAATTCACACCTAGGAAACATGGCAGGTCTGGTTTTCTGTGTAAATGGAAGAAATGGTGGGCAAAGGCATGTTCATACTTTTTGCTAGAACTCTGAAAGTTTGAAGAAGTAACTGTGTGTTTTAAGGATACATTCTTAGACTTAATAACAAACCTATCACTCATCTTTATCTACATGCATCTTACATCAGGAATTCCTACATTTTGTCACATGTACCCTTGATAGCATGTGAGCTTCAGGTACCATACATTCAATAAACAATATAATTTTGAGATATCTTAACTCCTGCAAAGTGGGAACTTGTAAAAACTGCTACACTATCAACAAAAAACTGTACTACAATTTCAAAATATTAATATGAATCTGTCTGCATTTTGCCTCAAACTGAGGCAATGAAGAGCAGTAAAAGCAGATTAGCTGCTGCTTGGTGAACTGCTAAACTGCTGTAGCTCAGCTTTCTATCTAAGCTTTTAGACTGATTTAGTGTCTTCATTCTATCACTGATCACTCTACAGAAATTACATATAGTCATTAGAGAATAAAGGTAGTAAACACCATGCATTTACATCTGCATGCATAGTAGTTTGGGCGGTTTTCTTGCTTTTAATTTCTATTGGTGCATTATAGACACATAATTTCATTAATTTTTACTGTATCTGGAAAATAACTAAAACAATGACAACATCATACCAACAATATATGCATGAGATCTATCATTACAAAATGGTGTGGCACAAAAAGGTATGGATTAGTATTGGATTTACTGCATACAAAACCCCCAGATTTAACCCAACATAAATATTTGCTTCTGCTGCTAAGAAAGCTGAGTATGTTTAAAGATAAATAACATATGATGTTGAATAAGTTATAATCCATATTTATTACATGTAACATTTTTCATTTCAGAAAAGATCTCAAAGCACTACACAATGATATGCAATAAACGTGGAAATGCAGTCATCTCATTATGCTGTGAATCAAAACAAAAAGTCAGTGGGAATACACCATGCCTCACAATGATAAAAATATGATACAGTCTTAGATACATAATTATTTGCATGCTATTTCTCATTCTGTAAAGTGAGTTCTACTGAATAACACATAATGAGTGTAAAATGTTTTTCAGAAGACAAGAAATTGTAAAGTTTCTGGACTGCATATGAAGGAAGCCACTCTGCTTTCAAAGAGAGAAACTACTGAAAATATATTCTTCTTCTTGTACAACAGAGAATAGTTGCAGCTGTAAAGAAAAGGGAAATATTCTCTCCTTGATATAGCATGTAACAGGTTGGCATTATGCTCTAGTATCAGGCACTATGTACACACAAAAGTATTTAGCATATAATCACTAAATTCTTCAATTCTTTAGGCCATAATACAAGTGGTGTAGTACAGAATATAGTTTTAACATAATTTTTTTTTCTATGTCTACTTATTGTAGTCTTATACATACTCCTCTGTAAAACAAACATAAGCAAAATAGTTTTTTCTCCCTCAGCAATTCTGCCCTTTAGTGGATCACATTTGGAGTGTGGCCAGAAAACAGTTCCTAGGCAGAAGGGTCTATGGACAGCCCAGGTGGTGTCACTTTTGAGTGACTTTGGGACACTTTGGGGCAATGTCCTTTCAGAGGACATTGCTATGAAAGGATACTGCTAGTAAAAACACACATTTCAGCCTCATGGAGTTGAAGAGTGTCTATCCAGTATACTGCTGGACAATACCAATTTCCAAATTGTACTTTTTCCTGTTTTACAACCAGTAAATGCAGTAAACTGGAGAAGCACTAAAACATTCCTTTTCCTGTTCAGAAATTAGGCCTACACTCAGTGTGTTCAGTCACCTTGTACTCTCTGGATGCAGTTGTGAATCAGTCCCCCCCATATGCATTCAGAATCAATGGTACTTTTCTGCCACTTACTTACTTAAGAAATTAAATATTAAAATTTTTTAATGGCTGGCACGTCATACCACAGATCAGTGATAAGGAACTCAATTCTATTTATTCATAGTTGAAAACTTTGGCAGACAACAAGTTGTAAGAGCATATTGGGGATAGACAGGTTTTCATAGCTTGCTAGAGAAAACAATAGGCATAAAAGGAACAATACACATGCATTGTCAGATCTCAGACTGAGTTTGGAAATAATCTGGAATTAATAAACATGGCCACATATTTATTTGTTATTTTTCAGTACCATTTTTGGAAGTGAAACTATTATTGAAAGTGTCTTTCTGGAAAAAAAAACCATTTGAATAAAATAGATTTTTCAGTTTATTTATCTATATGCTTAAGTATTTATTTACAGTTCAGTACTACTTGGAGACTGCAGATAAAAGCTATGTAAACATAGGACAAAAAGATATTGTCTTGTCCAAAAGTGTGCTCAAGCTATGTCATATTTTAAATATTTAATGTGATTACAGATGCAACTGCTTCACAGTCATTGGCTTTTGTTTTTCACAAAATTGTTTGAAGTACATATCAGTACTGCTGCTCTGAGGTATCAAGGAGGAACTAATTCAGTCTCATCCAAAATATTTAAAGTCAGTGAGAGTTCCTTGACATCAAATTCATAAATCAACAATTGACCTGGCAGTATTATGGCATCACTTTGGCCAGGAGCTGAGTTCAACACAAATGGGCTAAGTGTGGTGAGCCAGGGCAAACAGGACAGTGCAAACAAGAACAGAGACTAAGGAGCTTCGGTGTGGACAACACAGGTCAACAACTAACCAAAGAGTTATAACTGAGACTTCTGGAAAGGTAAATCACAGAATCATTGTGGACCAACTTGGCTGGCGGCTTGTGCTGACACCTTGCTTGAAAGACTCTCTGAGGCAGAGGCTGGAGGAACATGGTTACATGTGCATGGGACATGGCACGAGGCAGGTGCTCGAGGTGGAGCCATTCGGTGTCAGTGCCAAGCGGCCACCAGAGCCAGACATGGTGCCTGGTCAGAGCATCCCATGGGGTCACTGGAGTGGTCACTGGGGAGGTATTAGCAGATGGTGCATGTCTGGAGGGGGCAGGAGTGGGGAGGAAGCTTTTTTCTGATACAGCCTCCATTGCCTACTTGGTCTGATTAGTAACAGAGTCACATTATTTGGTGTTTATTTTCCCCTGTGAAAAGAACTCACTCAAATTTTCAGCTCTAGCTCAGACCAAATTAATTCTAATCCATGTAAGTGGTTTAAAATTATCTGGCTAATTTTTTCCATTCTTTGTGGATTTTGGATTCCTGTGAGATAAGAAGCAGAAATGATGAAATTCTTTGGCATGTGGTATTTTCATGTTGCTGATATGAAAACCACAATCAGAATATTACTTCCAGATTAAAAATATAATATTCAGCAGTTCTCAAATTATTCTTTTTCAAAAAGGAGTGGAAATCTTGTTGAAAGTTTTAGAGGACTTTATCTTGTATCACTGAAGTCAGATTAAATTTTCCTATAAGCATTACCAGAAACAGACTGAACTTTCATAGCCTCAAATGAAGTAGCTTACTTTTTTAAATTTACACTTGAACATAGGGCTATCATACTAAGTATGAACATCCTGATCACAGCATCGGCGCATTTGGAGCATGACACAGCGCAATTTTCCTTGATTTTGAAAAGAAAATAACATCTGTTATTTCCTCATTAGGGTTTGTTGGGAATGGTCATATTAGCTTAAAGCATTTTGGATTCAATTAATTAACATTTTCTAGTTTAAAATAACAACAACAACAACAACAACAAACCTCTTGACTATCTCACATAATGCTGTGTAACTACAGCAAGTATCAACTATGCACTTGTGTAAGTTCTGCTTGAAAAAACATGCTAGAAAATATGAGAAGCCTTCTGGAAGAGAGTGTCCTTACAAAATTAAAACTTAACATAAGTTTCAGGAAAAAATGTTCAGATAGTTTCACAGCCATCACTGTGGCTGCTGCTGCTTTTTGTTTTTTTCAGGTGATTTGCATCTACCAGAGATGTCCTACTGGTCCACCAGCCTGTTTCTAATGGTGGCAGTAGAATATATTGTTTTGGAGAAGACATGATCCTTGCTACTTAAATGAGGTCCGTAGCCCTTGCACCTATCTGGCATTCACAATAGTTGAATCAGAACATTACAGAGTGAATTCTGCCAATTCCTTTGAGTTTCCATTTACAGGTAATTTAGTTTACCTCAGTTTGAGTCAGAATTAAATATGCAAAATCTTTAGTTCTGAGCTGTCATTTTTGCTAAAACTTATATTAAAAAGGTTTGATCATTTATTTTGTGCATATGCATATGTATTTGTTCTGTGGTAGCATTTTCCATGTCTTTTCCAGTGACAACTTGAAATACTCTGGATTTGCCTTCAGCTGTCAGCACTTCTCCCATTATAAGACATCAAATAGAAACAATATGAAGATTGTAGGGGAATGCAAAGTGGGGTCCATGAAAATAGTTGGGTCTTGTCAAGGATTATTAGAGTGCTTTATTATTAGTGCTATATTATTAGTGCTATATTATTAGATTATTAGAGTGCTTTAGTAGGATTATTACTGTTTAATGTTTTGTCTGGATAACATTATAGAAAAGTATGTGTTTTATAATCTCAATTTATTTACAGTCTTTGCTTTATACTATGAAATCATATTTTGTATGTGGTTAGAACTACCTTTTGTCAGCAGAGGACTTCTGTCTGTTGTTGCTTGCATGGCCACAGCCCATCTGACATGTTTATGCCTTCTGCGTTGGGCTGTTGCTATTCTCTGATGATGGAGAGGTCTGAAAACTTTCTTTGTATGCTGGAGTCAGTATAAGATATCAATTTTTTTTACTCTGCATGCTATTATCTTTTCGCACTCTTCTTATATTTTTCAAATTTTCATTATGTCAACAAGAGAAATATAGTTTCATGTCATTACTTTTGAAAAGAAAACTAAATCATATTTTAGTTGAGCTTGTTCATTTGTCAACTTTTTTCCTTTTCTTTCTACAGTTTGCAATAAAAGTGACATTTACATAAACAAAATATTTGTTCTTAAATGCCTGTGTCTCACTCTAGAAGACAACACTGTAAATCATAAGTATAACTGGTGATCTTAGAAGGGGCAAACTGTGGCACAATGATATCCTGGACTATGGCAGGATCTTCCACAAAACAAATAAAAGTTGGTAATTAAAACCAGTAATAAAAGCCTTAAACCAGCCTATGCTTTTTTGCTCTAATTGTAACAATGAAGAGGAGAACACACAATAATGCACACAGTTCTACAGATTTTTTTTCAAATCAATATGAGTATACTATTTCCCTGCAAAAAACCCCAGCTTTACAGAAATGTTCTTTGTTAACGTAATAAATATATGAAAGTTTAATATAGAACTGTATGTGATGCATAAGGTATATATGTATTTAAATTACACAGAATAGAATATATATACTTATGAATAATATGTAAAATACAATTTAAAATCAATTAAAATTCTTCACAATGGAGGAAAATACAGAGCTGGATCTAAGCCAAAATGCTGAACTTAAACTTTGAAAGTGGGGTGTGTGTGTATGAGAGAGATTTGGACTCTTGTAAAAATTGTTAGCTTTTGAACATGTTAAGCAATAAGCTTGTCCTAGATATATTGTAATGAAAATGATTGAAATACGACCTTTTATCAAATTTCACTGGCTGGAAGTAAACAGTACAAAACCTTAACACTTCATCAAACATAAAACAGAAAACCACTGGTTGATTAGATTTATTATGAATTCTCTTCTATTCCATATTTACACTTAATTTTTACTATAGACGCAAAATAAAAGACTAGAATGGTAATTCTTTAAGACCCTATTTGAGCCTCTGGAAAGTTTATATATTTATTTGCTTTTTTCTTATAAAGTTCAAGCCAATCTTGGAGTATGGATACAGAGCTCAAAAATACTTTCTATTTTGCAGAAATTTCAAGAGGATTTGTGAATGGTTGAGAAGCTGGACAAATCTCTGCATCGCATACAATCTATAACAGGTATATTTTGTATGAAACTATGAGTAAATGCATATATGGATACACATTGCAATAAGGTGAATTTTCTTTATTTGAGATATTCTGTTTTTCTATTTATACATGAATATTTACACATAAGAAAAAGTGTAACTTACTAACTATCCTAAAAACTGTTATTTATCTTAACCGTAGGACATAAAGAACTATAGATTTCTAATATAGACAACATATAATATTGTATCTTAAAAGATTCAGAATTTTTTTATGATGTTATTAGTTATTTCAAAGATTACTTTAAGGAACATGATGCTACCTTGGTGCTCTAGAAATAACTTCCTCCATTTCCACTGTTTTTGTGCTATTAGGTAGAGAATAGAAACACCAAATAACTGAGAATCAATGAAAAGAAAGAATATATAGGCAGACTGTGCTAAGAAAATGCAGAAAAAATAATTTGAGTAGATCCCAAGACTGAAAAGGAAGAAAACATTTACATCTTGCACCTTTCTGTAAAGGGAAGGAAGAAATCCTTGTCAGTGATGTTGCAGCTCTCCTGGGAAGCTTTCAGGATGGCGCAGTGAAACCTTCTCATCCCTGCCCAACAGACACCAACGGCCTCAGGAGCTGAGGAGCATGGGCAGGGTTTGCATAGCAACACCCGGCAATGGAGCAGATACTAGGAAAGTTTTTGTTCAATATTTTTAACTGTTTTGTCAAGGCTTGTCTGTGTTGATTTGGACTGTGAACATATATTACTGGTAACTAGACTAATGATTCAGACTGTAAGACTGTTAAAACATTAATTGGACTAACAGTAAATTCTTGGTTTCACATCTGAGGTCGTTTTCTGTTTGTCCATAGCAAGGTTTTTAGTTTAACATTTTATATAAATAGAAGGACATTGTGATTATTTTCTTTAGATTACATAGTAAATAGGTCCAATTGAAGTGCATTGTAACACAAAAATATTTACCTCTTCTGCTGTTGTATTTCAAAGGTCAGTGTTGAATTTTAGCTACTCCCTGCCATTTGCAAAGATCGTTCCATAAAACTTATTAAGTCTAACTAGATGTGTTTGTGAGCTGGACAGCTCTCTTAATGTTATTTGAACACCTCATGGAAATGGACATTCAGGAAATGGACAAGTGTGTGAAAGTGTAGAAGGAAAGAAATACAATTTTTAAAAGTTTCAGAAAGATGAAATGCTAAGAGTTTCCATTAAGCAGAAGAAGGTTCCCAGATGACAGAAAACCATTTTTTTTAACAAAACTAGAAGATGGGCTGCCAGATTTGCCAGCTGAGCATTTGCACCTGACTGATAATATGTTGATGCAGATGGCAGTTAATGCAACATTTGGCCATGTTACACATTGGCTGTAATAAAATTTTTTTTCTTTGGGACATCAAGTTAATATTTTAGCTTCATTACATTTAGGATAAAGTCCATAATGTTAAAGAAATTAATTGACATAAAAGATCCATCCCTGCACATTTTCCTTTACTGGGGATCACAAAGAATCCATCAGCCATCAAAATGCAAATATTTGACTAAGGCTACTAAAGATGACTACTTCACATATGAGGAAAGCCTTTGTTTTCCATGCAATTAATTTATTAAATTATTATAAAATAGACAGAAAAAAACAGCAGAGCTGTAGGTTTCGGTTCTATTTTCTTTTTTTCTAATAGTACTAGGTCTGGCTGGGAAGGAGTTAATTTTCTTCATAGCAGCATGTGTGGTGCTGTCTTTTAGATTTATGACCAAACCGGTTCTGGTAACAAATCAATGTTTTATCTATTGCTGAACAGTGTTTGCACAGCATCAAGGTTTTCTGTGCTTCTTACTGTGTCCCCCGCCCCCGCCCAGGGAGTAGGCTGTGGGTGAGCAAGAGGTTGGGAGGGGACACAGCTGTGACAGCTGATCCCAACTGAACAAAGGGATATTCCAAACTGTATGGCACCATGCTCAGTAATAAAAACTGGTGGGTGGGTGGTGTACTGCATTTCCTAGGTAGCCTTTGCTCAGAGACTGGCTGGGCATCAATCTGCTGGTGGCAAGTGGTAAATGGTTGCCTTTGCATCTCTTCTTTTTTTTTCTTTTTCTTCACTTATAAAACTGTCTTTATCTTGACCCATGATTTTTTCTTGCTTTTGCCCTTCTGATTCTCTCCCCCTGTCCTGCTAGAGGAGGGGAGAGTGAGGGAGAGGCTGGTTGGTACTTAGTTGCCAGGAGTCAATCCACCACAGTAATCAGGTATTAATCTTTTCATATTTTCTGTACACCAATGTAAGATTTTTATGTTATTTTTCTATATTTTATTTTAATAAGCTTGTTTGTTTTATTTCAATTTTTAATTTTACTGTGGTTATCTTAACACTAAGCTCATCATACTTTAGCACATTTTCCTGTCAGGTCAACTCCATGTTTGTAATTGATCCAGTTCTCTGAGGCCTTAAATTCAACATAAAACTATCTGCCATTTACCATAGAGTGGTTTACACTGAATTGATTGTGTGAAATTTCTGAAATGTCACCTACATATGGTAATAACTTAGTGGTCCTACTTCAAAGTGATTTAGCCTTCTCTTCCTTATGCAGCTTCCTCCTTTGAAGTAAACCCAGTAGAAGCATAACACACAGCGCCAGTTGTTTGACAACTGTTTCATATGTCAGGTGTAAGATGAATCTTCTTTTACACATCGCTTCCCATGTCAACAGACAAGAATGTCAATAAATCAAGTCTCAATTTTGCAATAAATAAAATCACCAAAGAAGTGCTCATTTGCTTGAGATTCTAGGACTTATTCTCATTTGATGCGTGAGGCAGTGTGAATTGGTAACTGGATGAAAAGTCTAAGTAGGCTAAGAATAAAAGCAATGGACTCTCAATCTGTTTGCAGATAATTTATTGGCTATTTTTTCCCCCTCAAGAAAATATTTTGTTCAGAAAATAATGCTCAATTAAAATTGAAATTGAAACTTCTCAGGATAATTCCACTTAAACTTTAATTATGATAGTTTCAAAGAGGTAAAGAAGAGTCTATAAAAATGTATTGAAACAAGAAAAATATATAAATATCCAAAAGCAGTGAAAAAAGGATTTAAATATGCAATTTTTCACATCCCATGTCAAAAATCTAATCAATAAGCTACTATTTTTTTTATAGTGAGTCTGGTTTGTATTTCATAAGATTCTTAAGAACAAGTTTCTCCTTGGTGGAGAAAGGAAATAGGTGAACTCCCCAAAACTTCCAAGTGTAGAAAAATAATTTCTGAACAAATTATGTTGCATGTCTCCAATTAGACTTGTCTGGAAATGCTTTCCAGGAGGATTATCTCCATCATCTTCCCATGGATTGAGGTGGCACTGACTGGCCTGTAGCTCCCTGGATCTTCCTTCTTGCCTTTCTGGAAGACAGGAGTGATGTTTGCATTCCCCTGAATCCCTCTCTCTAGGGCAATAACCCATAGGATTCTTCCAAGCAGACCTATAAAGAGGTTGAAGTCTTCTTTCCTGAAGTCCAGGGATGTGGTCCTGATTTTTGTGCTGCTCCCTCATATTAAGAACCTGGTAGGTTCTTAATCTCATCGTCCATATAGTACATAATGAATGACACGTTTACATAATATTTATTTGCCTGTTTTGAGGTTCATTTATTTATTGTTTTAAACCAATTTTTAAAATGAAATAATTTTTAAAAAAGAATTTTACTTCATTTTTATTCATAGACTTAATAACCACCCATCTTTATGTGTTTAATTCAATTCTTATTTAGTTCTATAAGGCTTCAATAAAATCTGCGATATTCTTAGAACTGAAGTAATCAAATGTGAGCTGTGATGCATGAGTAAATGTTTCATGACAAACTTTTTTTCAGCAAAATAAAAGTAAATGAAAGAGAATAATCTAAATGAAAATGGGAATGTATCTTTGACTGCCTGGTGGTTGGCACAGGACACACCATAAATAGTCTAATAATAAACTAAGTTGGAAAATTATTATCAGAGGAATGATAGACATTCCAAAGGTGTTTAGAATTCAGAAACACCCATTTTATTTCGTTATATTGAGGCATATGATAGTAAAATTAAAATAAAAATTTCCCTTCTGTCTTAACTTAGTTTTTCTATATTTCTCCCTATGACTTGTTATAATACTGAAAATATATAAATCTATATGTGTTAGACAAAATAAAGTCATTTATGTCCACTAAAATCCAATTGACTTTTTTTTTTCCCCTTAGAGTATATGGAATGTGGAAATCCTGGACTGATTGATTTCTATGAACACTTGCCACTGATATCGATGGAACTAAGATTTTAACTTCTTAGTCTATTAAGTCTGAAGTTGCAATTAAACACTAAGTCACCTAGACAATGGGCTGATACAAACCTAACATTCTCCTATAACTTCCATTAAAACTTTTTATTTTTACTTCCTATCTTATCCATTGCATGTACCTATTGAGGACCACTGAACTCATTTATTTCACTTATGCATGAAGCATCCTAGGTCATACTGCATTTTAAGTAATAGCAAAGAGAATCTTTAGATACTGTAAAAGCGAGATCATTGTTGCAATCAATGACTAAGTTAGTCACACAATGAAACTGGTTTACAAAGCATCTTGAAAAATATAATAAAAAGAAAATTCTGGAAGATTTTTTGTCATTTCAGCATTGTTTGTTGCTTTTTTTAATGCTTAGAAGAGAGGTAAGATATATACCAAAAACTAAGTAGACAGAAGGTTTCCTTATTATGTCTGAATTGTGAAAACAGTGCTGTATCCCTCCAATACTTGAAGCTGACAAGCATATAAAGACAAGTTTTTTTATACATTACATTAAATTCAGTTGCAAACTTCTAATCTCTAATCAAAGACGACTGCCTACTTAGAAAAAAACGACCTTATATATGTTTCACACCATGGTCTTCTATTTCATCTTGGCTAGAAATTCCTTTATATGTAACAGAAAATAGTGTCTAAGAGATACAATCAAGTTTTCATCTTTTTTTTTTTTAAAGCATTGAGTCTGCAAGAAAAGCTTATTCTCCATATAAACAGATTGTCTTTTAGAGGACACATGCTATGGTCAATAGAAGTGCTTATTCTTATTATTAAAAGAAATTTCTTTAGATATGTTTAATTATTCCTCCGCATCCAGAAAGAATTAAAGGATTGGCAATAGGAGGTCAAGTGTCTAAGTACAAGTACTCTATCCACTACTTTTCTCTGGATGGATGTCTGCCAACCATTCACTATGTGTAGAAGAAAAATCCAACATTCTGCTTAGTGTGTTCCTTTGTAAATAAAAGCTTTATCATAACTGGTCTAAGATTCAAAAGCTAATCTTGTTTTCTACTGCATATCTTACAGTGCCTGATGGAAAATATTTCTTCCTATTATGTTAATGTAAATCAACTACAGTGAGATCAATGCAATTACTACAAGTCCACTAAAAATTAGAACAGATTACACTTCATAAAATGTTTGTAATTTTTGTTTGGCAAGAGCTTGAACTTAATTCTATTGATTATTAGCCAGTACGTTATTGTTATAACCTTAAGTAGATTCAATTTTTTTCCTGTTGTCTCATTTATTTGCAACATCAAGAGAAACATTTTCGAAGTGTTAGCCACTGAAGAAAATAAAATATGACAAAACAAAATTATCTAAAAAGTATTCAAATACTGAAAACCATAAGAAATATTAATCTGAAATCCTACACTTCAGACTGTACAGACACAAAGAGTAGAAGAAACATGAATGTCTTTCACTGAAAAAAAAAATATCTGGAAAAAAAAATAGTTTTATTAATTAAATATACAAATATATATATATTTATATATAAATTTAAAAAACACCTTTTTTGATTCAACTGTTTTTTCAAGCTTTCAGATAGCATAGACTTTCCTTTCAAGAAGTAGTGACAGATTTGAGCATCTTTGATATAAGTCTGTTTATTTGCAAAAATGCATAAATGTGTGGGGATGGGGGGGAGTTGAACATCGACATGTCAGATAGCAAGGACAAGATTCAATTGATTTAATTCCCTATTTAACTGAGGAGTTCACATCCTAGGCTTTGTTTTGTGCTGTCCATTCTTTCTTTTCCTGATGGATAGATCTTCAATCTACACGAATATCTGTCTTTATCTCTGATGTTGTACATCTACTCAAATACATTATTTATCTAAACAATGGTCTGATGAATCCTGTTTTCCAGGATATTTAATTTCTAAAAACTTGCCTCTTCATCTATGTAGCTATGCATACACATTGTGTGTTTCAACATGGTTTAGACAATTTTTTACAAAAAAACCTGCTGTACTGTCAGGGACTGTACTGTCCTTTTAGTTCAGAAGTTCACAAATAGGAGGGATTAGGGGTGCTAGTTACTATGAATTTATCAACTATTTAAACACTTTTTACTTTTTTGGAACTTCAGCACAAATAAAATATGCAAGGTGAATTTTTCAGTACCAGGTATTCCTAGTATTTTTCCTATATTATTCCAGATGGTTTATAAATTATTGATAAAAATGAGACTGGTGAAACTATATTGTTTGGGTCCTTATTTTCTGAGTATGTCAGTTAGAATCTACAACCTTGTGAAAGATATTTCAAATTTAACAATGAATGTTGACTTCATGTCAAATATTTTACTAGCTCTGAACACTGAAAAAAAAGTTCAATGCTATTGGAAGATCACAGTGTCTTCCTTTTATGCTTTGCTGGCACTCAAGAACCGGGGACAAGAAAGTTTTCCAATTCAGATGTAATGGAAGCAAAAACACCTTAGGGCACTGAAAAAATAAAAGGGACAAGACGTTTGTGGTTGCGTATACAGAAAGGAGTTGAGTAAAGTTGAATTTATAGTTAAACACACCAGGAACTCTTAGGAGACAACAAAGTCAACATGATTATATCAAGACACTGGGATTGAGGCTAGAAGGAAAGAGAACTGGAAACATGAGCAAGAAGGAGCTAGATGGATTCTTGGAGGGACCAGAGATGCTAACAATTTGTCATAACACCCTTCTCACACCACCAGGCTGAAGCTACTGTCCTTACGAACCAGAAAAGTCATGCAAGGCTGAGTATTATCACAGCAAAAAGGGTAGGAACTAAGATTTATTTATATAAAAAATTTATCTATATTATTACTATTGATGAGATTTTGTACAGAAGTTTTTGTTTTCTCTAATAATTAGATCTGAACTGATAATGACTATTGGATTAGACTGTTAATATTCAATTATATTAACAATAGATTCTTGGCTTGATATATAAGGTTTGTTTTCCCTTGCCCATAAACAAGATCTTGAGCAAAACAAATAGACTATTTTAAAATACTGCTAAACCTGTTTGCACCAGTAGGTGTGCTTGTGTGTGAGGAACATCTGAAAAATGGGTCTATAATTTATTGCTCATTACCTCTTTCTTGTTAGTTTGTTCCTACTTGTTTTTTCCTCTGGTTTTCTTTGAAAAGGATGGCTCTTATTCATTCAGTGAGACAAAGAGGTCCTTTGGGAGCTAAAGAGCTTTTTTTTTCCATGGTGGATGTGCTGGTTTTGGCTGAGATAGAGTTAATTTTCTTTATAGTAGCCAGTATGGGGCTATGTTTTGGATTTGTGCTGGAAAGAGTGTTGATAATACGGGGATGTTTTTGTTATTGCTGAGCAGTCCTTACACAGAGTCAAGGCCTCTTCTGTTTCTCACCCCACCCCACCAGCGAGGAGGCTGGGGGTGCACAAGAAGCTGGGAGGGGACACAGCCAGGACAGCTGACCCCAACGGACCAAAGGAATATCCCACACCATATGATGTCATGCTCAGCATATAAAGCTGGGGAAAGAAGAAGGAAGGGGGGGACATTCGGAGTGATGGTGTTTGTCTTCCCAAGCAACCGTTACACATGATGGAGCCCTGCTTTCCTGGAGATGGCTGAACACCTGCTTGCTGATGGGAAGTAGTGAATTAATTCCTTGTTTTGCTTTGCTTGCGTGCATGGCTTTTGCTTACCTATTAAATTGCTTTTACCTCAACGGACGAGTTTTGCCACTTTTACTCTTCCGATTCTCTCCCCCATCCTGCCGTGGCAGGAGTGAGTGAGCAGCTGCGTGGTGCTTAGTTGCTGGCTGGGGTTAAACCACAACAGTGGAAAATGTTGATAAGGTCTATATACTTGTTGTGGTTTAGCCCCAGCCGGCAACTAAGCACCATGCAACCGCTCACTCACTCCCCCCTGGTGGGATGGGGGAGGGAATTGGAAGAGCAAAAGTAAGAAAACTCCAAACATAAAAAATAAGAAAACTCCAAATCCAAAACATAGCCCCATACCAGCCACTATAAAGAAAATTAACTCTATCTCAGCTGAAACCAGGACAATACTGAGGTTTTACATGTACATGTCTATGTAAACCTCAACTTTTCTACCACTGTCCTCTACACTACTGTTGTATTCTTGCTGTTTCTGCCTACAAGACTATTCTTTGAAGTCTATTGCATTTTAAAGCCATAAAGTATACTCTCAAAATCAATCTAGATACTTCTCTGGATCATTCTGAAAACTGGGTAAGGAGTGGAGTGAGAAGAGACATAAACTACTCCCTTTAGATGTAGCAAGTGCTACCACTATGGAACTAATGACCTAGCTAAATGCATTAGTAATTACAAATCTGAAGAAAAACTTTGAAGACATATTCAGTATTTATATTTATTTCAGGATATTTCAGGAGCTGACAAACAGTTGTGTTACAATTGGAAAGAAAATTGGCAGAAAACTGTGAGCATTTCAAAATAGTTGTGCACTCAGAAGTGCTGTAGCAGGAAGAATTAAAGTTTTGTTTTCCATTTCTTTACATAGTAGATTGGGTGATAGAAAGAGAAAGAACTGTGTAACAGAAGTATTCCACTCCTCTGTAAACACAGTCAGTACAACAGCTGATGCAGGAATCATCCTTCACTTTCAGTGCATGCATTTTTAAAATGTCTAGGTTAGCTACTACATTTGAAATATATAGGTTCTAACTACCTTACTTTGGAGGAATTACTTTTTTTCATTTCCACCTTTTTTTAATGACAAAAATTGACATGCCCAGACTGGAAAGAAATCGAGTTCTTTTCTCTACTCACCCCTCCTCTGCTCAGGTGACAGTAGACAAACTTTTACCTTGTGTTTATGAGCCTCTTCATATTCTAGTCTTCATACATGAACCACAGCTTCTTATACTTTCAGGGGTAAAACAACACATTTACTTGGAAAAGCAAACTGCAGAGTCTTCTATGTTGGATACATGATATAAAGCAGTGTTGCTTTTCAACGACTGTTGCAAGGTTTCCATAAGACCTGATAAAGAGAGAGCAAGGTGAGGTTAATTGCAAAGGAAAAATGTCTGTGCTAATACAAATTCAAGCAACTGCAGTGATTTTCAATTGAGATGAATTCTCTACTGCACTCCACTACACATGGCAAGATCCCACAGAAGAGAAATTGATGTCTAAGCTAAAATCTGCACACAAGAGAATTTAAATAGCTCAGCAAAAGGAAAACTATTTAGTAGCATTTAATTCCCAACATAGTTCAGGCCAGAGGCTATTCCCAAGGTAGGTCAGTTGTGATAATCCTGTTTTAGAGGGTAAGATAATTCAATAGTATGGATAAGGTCTATTCTGTTTTCTTTTTTGCTAGAGAGAGATTCTGGAATTCATTGTTAGACATAGCTGCTATGATCTGTTTACATACGTGTCCTATATGTTATTCTTTAACCTCATCATCTCCACTCTTTTCTGGTAATAAAATCTACACAATCAAAATCCAATTTTATTTTAATTTGAAGGAGGAAGAAAAGGACTTGGTTGTGATTTACTTATTGAAGATATTTGCAAGTGTACAAAAATGTGGGTTTAAAACGTTTTAGAGAATTTGGCTCACAACAGATCAAATTCATGTAAGGTGCAGGTACATGATTAATTTACTGATTATCTCACTCAAATGCCCCATGAAGAATGACACATCCTCTCAGGAGAGGCCATGCAGTTGATTCGGTTCATAGATGTGCAATTAGAGATGCCTTAAGATATTTTAGGCATCTATGTGGTAGTGGCTAATCTGACACAAAATCTGTAGGAGACCGTTGCCCTTTTGGACCATCAGGTAGTTATGGGATATTGTACAACATCTCAGATGGTACTAGATGTTTGTGTTTGAGGGATTGCACTGTGCTTTTTGATAATACAATCACTAGAGTGCAATTCAGTTTATCACATATAAGTGTCTACTTAGTGAAATTACTTCTTAGACCCCATTAATTATATTAACTAGCTGATCATGATAGGATCTTGGATACCATATATAGACACCTGAGTTGTCTTAATATGGAGATAAATAACTGGTATAAACTGAACTGCTTTACTTGTTCCTGTATATGCTATTAACTCACAGTGAATACAAGCTAATGTGATTTAATGTAAGGTAGAGTTAAAAAAATTAGTTATGTCACCTTACATTTTCTGTGAGTTAAGAGCATGTACACGAAGTCCAGCTTCAGCTTTTGAAGCTATAACAACTTGAATGTGAGTCAGTGCCCTCAATGTTCTCAAAACAACATCTAAGTAGGACTTCAGTGGTTTTATATTGGCCTTCTGTGCAAAGCAAAAAACCCCCAGAAAATAGAAATACTTCTCACTTTCACAGAAAAACAGTTTATGTAAGGATCTTAAAACAGTTGCAAATGCTAATTAATGAATCAACCTTTTCTTGCACACTTTTCATCTACTATTAGTCAATACTCTCTCCTAGACTGAGTAATTTGGGGATTTTTGTAAACTTCTTTCAAGTCCCCATTACAGGATTCTGATGACAGTTACTCAGATGAAATTTGAAAGGAATTCCATTGACAATTACACATTTATTTCATTTAGTGGCTCATCTGTGTGCTTTTGACTTTTCTGCTGAGCAATGAGATAGGGAAAACACAGTCACAGTATGGCAGTCCACACTGCAGCTGCACTACATAAAAAGCTAAGTTACTAACATTAATTATTTTTATGAAGAAAGAAGCTTGTCCTCTGACAGTTACATTAATATATAGCTTAGAGACAGACAGGCAAAAGAGAAACTGAAAGAATACAAAAAAAATTTCCTGAGCCAAAACTTGAATGAAGTCAGCAAATGAAGATTACCTTTCCCATTATAAAATAGCTTTTATAAGGATTTGCAAAAGCTACAGAATTGGGTCTTTTACATCTCATTGTATTTTCATGACATTTGGGAACAGGTTTTGAGATTCTTGGCCACATTTTCAAAACATTGCTAGAACTTAATTTGCAGTCACACATGCGATCAAAATAACTGTCCATAAGATACTTATACCAGGAGAGAATCAAAAGTAGGTTCACAAACTTCTATTGTTATCATTCCTCAAAAAAAGTGTCTCAATTTAAATGAATTTTGCTCTAAGTAGGTCAGTTAATAGGAAAGAAAAATAATCATTTAATAAGAGTTAGAGTATGGCACTGTAGATTAATTTAAGCTTCCCAGATCCTAAAAATAGAGATTAACATAGAGACTTGGCCCCAGAAGTGTATTTCATGGAAATGCAACATTGCATTGAACGTTTTGTTACGGACAATGTGAGGTGTGTAGGGAACACACCTTACATATAGAGCTAAGAATTTATTGTTAGTCTAATTAAAGTCTTAATAGCATAATCAAAATACAACAAGCAGTTATTATTAGTCCAATTACAATAACATTCATAGTCTGCAATATCTAATAAAGACAAAAAAAGCCTCAATAATACTCTAGCTAAAGTTGTTATATGAAAGCTTCCTAGTATTTGCATGTTGTATTTGATGTTGTGTGTCCCCTCTGGGCCCTAGGTTCAGTGGCTCCAACCTTCCTCCAGAAGAGAGTAGGAGGTTCAGAGCCAGAGTTCTTTGCCAGAAGAAGCTTGATAATGGTGGTGGGAACCTTCACTTCTTGGGTTTTGATCCACTTTATATAGTCAGCTGACTTGTCTTCAGTTCCCAGATAAATTTCAACTATCTTCACTTAGACATTATTTACACGAAAGCCTCTTCTAGCACTGGTGAACATGTATGTACCTCGATGACTACATAGATTTGTTGTAGCTTTATTACATTTGGTGTTCAGAGGGCTAAGTTTGAGAAAAAAAAAAAAGGTCATAGCCATCTGCTAGGCAATTTTTTCTAGAGCTGAAACAACCAGAAAAACTTCAAGACAAGCCCACACAAGTCCTGATATAAAAATAAAAATTTCATAGCACTAGCAATGGCAAAAATCTTATTCACTGGGCTACAGCAGTTTATACTTAAGCTTCCTGTGAAATCAGTGGACAACGGTTGGTGGTTCAGGAGGATAATTCACAGCAAATTAAGAAAATTGTGTATATCTGAAAGTTGATCCACAAAAATCTATGTACTGAGCTGGCAAATAGAAAATGGGATTGTATTCCTTTGGGTGTTAGGCTTTTTTTCTACAGAGCTTTCCTATCAGATATTGCTTGAACTATTCTGCTATGAAAGACATGAGCCCTAGGTTCTTTACACTATTTATACAGGCATAACTTAGTAACAATCAGATCTAAAATGCAAGTAAGCATATTAAAAGTTCCCAGACTGCACAGACTGGTTTTCTCTGGAGCTGTCATAAATAACTTTCTGTGGAGCTATTCAGATTTCCTGCTCCTCTAATAACTGAATAAAAAACGTAAATATTTATTTTTCTTATGCTCTATTCCCTTCTTCTTCTTACCCCACGTTCAGGACAATAACCCTAAAATGTAGTTTTGCACCAAAAGTTTAGTTGCGTCTACAGCCAAGTCACTACCAAATTACAAATAAGTTCACCGGCTAGGGAGTTATCCTGGAGATTCATTAATCAAAATTGCATTTATTGTTAATAAGACACAGTCCTCAGTTTTACAGTTTAACTTGAAATTCCATTCTGTCCATTTGCTACAGCTTCATCATTCTACTTTTCGTGTTCTTGTTTTCCAGCATTTCTATGATTGCAAACCTCTATAAGAAGATATTAGCTAAGTGTTTTTTCTTATGTAGTACTTGTGTTATGTGTTATGTGTTATGACACACTGAGTAAGTCAATGTCAATGGATTTTGGGGGGGGTTTTTTGTTTGTTTCTTAGGTCATTTTTGTTCAAGAATGCAGCAGAAACAGATAGACATGGTGAGTAAATAAGATTTCTAGGTGAAGTAGGAGAGGAGTCCTTTATCTCTCATACACATTCACTGTTATTTGTAAAGAACTCTTCTCAGACTCTGAAATGTACTCTTCCAATCAATTAAAACTGTCATCTTATAGTTACAACTTTTGGCATAAACTTATGTAAGTTTTAGAAGAGTGCATATGCACTCTTGATGTGGCATCTTTACCTATATATACACTTTCTGTAAATATTAAATTTACTCTATTTTGTCTTTCTGTTTGTTGGCTCAAAACTTCTCCCAAGTTTAAGTGCCTTAGGCTCTTAACCTTCATCAGCTCCAGGAAAAATTGCAGAAATTTCCTTTTGTTATAAATGTCCTCTCATGTTTGTCAGAGTTAATAAGGTTGTAGTCTAATAAACAAGTTTCCAGTGTGGTAAACTATCTGTCATATATCTTTAAACTCCAAAGCAACTGAAGGTCTCACAGAAATCCTTGCACATAGAAGCTTGTGAGGTAAGACTGTGTGCTATCCTCTGTTCTGTCTCACAATCTAAAACAGCACCGAGGATCAGTCTGTTATGGACTGCTCAGACATCC
Source organism: Ciconia boyciana (assembly GCF_034638445.1). NCBI lineage: Eukaryota > Metazoa > Chordata > Aves > Ciconiiformes > Ciconiidae > Ciconia > Ciconia boyciana. Next base: position 23,542,132 of record NC_132938.1, read on the forward strand.
TTTATAACTCTGACTCTGTTTCTGTCAGCTCTCATACACAGTAACATTTCAGAGGGGTCTGGTTAAGCAGTCTTTTATCTTTATTTTTTAGTGCCTTTGCGAGAGACAGTATTCCCAAGTCAGACTGTGAACATTAGATTCCCTTTATGTAGTTAGGACTAAGAGGGAGAGTCTTCTTCCTGTTGCTAAACTCAGTTAATCATCTGAACCAGTTGTCTGTAAAACGATTTTGTGTATGTGTGCACAAGATTTTCTTTCTGTAAGCAAAGAAAAACTGTGCATACTTTATGTTTCTAAAGTGTGTTCGTTCTTGCTTGGTACAGAAATACTGAAGCAAAAACATTATTCATGAGGCACCAATAACCATCATGCTATCTTTTCAAATTGTCATCAGAATGGATCAGAGAAATGAATTTGTCAGTCTCATAGAATAATTTTAGATGTGTTACTTGGACTGGATATCTTGCTGCATTACCAGCTGAAACTTCAAACCCGAGTACACTCAGACACACATGGAAAAGCAACAGAGCAGCTGTCCCTGCAGCATGGAAAAAGGGAAAAAGGTCATTATTACCCTTCACCTTATTTTGTTATGATAACACATGCTACCGGATCAATGGGTGATATTGGCAGCATTCCACATTACAGAACTTCATAACAGAACCAGAGGGTTTGAATGATCTGACTAATTCTTTCAGTTGATCATGAATGAGAGAGAAACTATTTTTAAATAAGCTGAGGAAAGAATAAGATTTTTACTTAAAAATTAGAAGAAGGGAAGAAAGAACTGAACTGCATAAACATGTGGACAGAATTGGGTGAAAAGTCTGGGAAAAAAATAGAAAAGAAAAAACAATATGAATCAAAACAGACAATGTCAAAAGAGAAAGAAATGAGAAATGAAGACATGGAAAGACATGAAAATAGGAATGAAAATAATATAAAATGAAGCATTTGTTAGACATGAATCAAAATACAAATTGTAATAATTTGGGTTTTATGCAAAAATATTTGAAGAACATTTGATCAAAGTATTCAGAACTCGACTGTACAAGTCCCTGAAGGACCTGATCTAACTGAACCAACTCAGAGTCAGGGGCTGGACTACACATCCTCTCAAGGTCAGTCCCAACTTGCATGATTCTGTGATCTAATCACAGAATAGAATCTTTAAGGTTGGAAAAGACCTCTAAGATCATCGAGTCCAACTGTCAACCCAACACCTCCATGCCTATTAAACCATGTCATGAAGTGTCACATCTACATGTTTTTTGTACTCCTCCAGGGATATTGACTCCACCACCTCTCTGGGCAGCCTGTTCCAATGCTTGACCACCCTTTCAGTACGGAAATTTTTCTTAATATCCAGTCTAAACCTTTCCTGACGCAATTTGAGGCCATTTCCTCTCGTCCTATCACTAGTTACTTGGGAGAAGAGACCAACACCCACCTCACTACAACCTCTTTTCAGGTAGTTGTAGAGAGCAATAAGGTCTCCCCTCAGCTTCCTTTTCTCCAGGTTAAACAACCCCAACTCCCTCAGCCGTTCCTCATAAGACTTGTTCTCCAGAGCCTTCACTGCCCTTCTCTGGACACACTCCAGCAACTCAATGTCCTTCTTGTACTGAGGAACCCAAAACTGAACACAGTATTCAAGGTGGGGACTCACCAGTGCTGAGTACAGGGGCACGGTCACTTCCCTACTCCTGCTGGCCACACTATTCGTGACACAAGCCAGGATGCTGTTGGCTTTCTTGGGCACCTGGGCACACTGCCGGCTCATGTTCAGCCGGCTGTCAACCTGCACCCCCAGGTCCTTTGCCGCTGGGCAGCTTTCCAGCCACTCTTCCCCGAGCCTGTAGCATTGCATGAGGTTGTTGTGACCCAAGTGCAAGACCCAGCACTTGGCCTTGTTAAACCTCATACAGCTGACCTCGGCCCATCGATCCAGACTGTCTAAGATCCCTCTGCAGAGCCTTCCGACCCTCAAGCAGATCAACACTCCCGCCCAATTTGGTATCATCTGCAAACTTACTGAGGGCATAGTCAATCCCCTCATCCAGATCATTGATAAAGATATTAAACAAGACTGGTCCCAAAACTGAGCCCTTGGGAACACCACTTGTGACCGGCCGCCAACTGGATTTAACTCCATTCACCACAACTCTCTGGGCTCGGCCATCCAACCAGTTTTTTACCCAGCAAAGAGTACACCCACATAAGCCATGAGCTGCCAGCTTCTCTAGGAGAATGCTGTGGGAGACAGTGTCAAAGGCTTTACTAAAGTCCAGGTAGGTAACATCTACAGCCTTTCTCTCATCCACTAGGTGGCTCACCTGGTCATAGAAGGAGAACAGGTTGGTCAAGCAGGACCTGCCTTTCCTGAACCCATGCTGGCTGGGCCTGATCCCCTGGTTGGCCTGCACATGCCTGTTGAGCACACTCAAGATGAACCACTCCATAATTTCCCCCGATACCAAGGTCAGACTGACAGGCCTGTAGTTCCCTGGATCCTCCTTCCGGCCCTTCTTGTGGACGGGCATCACATTGTCAAGCCTGCAGTCATCTGGGACCTCCCCTGTTAACCAGGACTGCTGATAAATGATGGAGAGTGGCTTGGCAAGCTCCTCCACCAGCTCCCTCAGTACTCTCGGCTGGATCCCATCCGGCCCCATAGACTTGTGAGTGTCCAGGTGGTGTAGCAGGTTGTTAACTGCTTCCTCCTGGATTATGGGGGGTTTATTCTGTTTTTTGTCCCTGTCTTCCAGCTCAGGGGGCTGAATACCGTAATGGAAACATGATCTTCCTGTAGTTATTTTTTTAATGGCTTGTTAAAGCCATGCTGCTGGTTTGTTTCTCTTATGAAAAGGTTGATATTTAAAATGTGTTTTCTAAAAAAGTTGCCAAATCCAGTTACTTTCCCCTTCCTTCACGAGTTTTCATCTCTTCAGGTGTTAATTAAAGGGAAAATGTTTCCATGTGCTAAACCTGTTTTTTCTGACTGACCTATGACAATTGCTTAATGTTCCCTAATGACATGTAATTCAGGTTTTTTTGACTACTGATTTCCTGAAAAAATCATTGGTATTTAGTTTTGTTCAATTCTCCCCCAGATTTGAAATGCTATATAAGATCTGGTCCTGAGCAAACACTGGCACATTGTAGGACATGAGCTAATAATCACAGAAAAAAATTCATAGATTTCATACAGAATTATTCTTTTCGCATCATGCATGTTATTCTTGCCCCATTGCGTTATCATCCTGGTTTCTGCTAGGTTCCCATGAAACACTATATATGAATGACTGAAAAATGTAAAAGTCAACGGAATACAGAACCAAATTCAAAACTCATCCTGAGAAAGTCAGAGACTTTGTATTTTAAAGAGAAGGAAGCTCCTTATATCCCTTATACTTTCTATTTTTTCTTGGATCTTTCCAATATTACATTTCCTATCAAGTGTGCTTTATGTATACAGTGCCTCTTATATATTTAATTTTTAGATAACTCAATTATTTTGTAATAGATACTCATATTTTTGTTTTTTTCTTTTCCCTTTTATCTCTAAGAAAATCTAATCTTGTCATGGGACGAAAGAATAAACTACATCAACTCCACAGAGACCTTCAATCTACTTTTATGGATCCCTAATTCTTTCTTACAAAGATGAACAAAATAAGACAGAATTTAAATAAATGCTTTAGTGACATTTATTTAAGATTTTTTAGCAGTTGGTTTTTGTTTTGGTTTGGTTTTTTGGGGTGTTGGGGGGGTTCTTGTTGGTTTTGGGAGGTTTGGGTGCGTTGTTTTTTTTTTTCCTCCATAATGAAACCTAAAGCCATCTAGTCTTATGCTTTATTGTGAGCTTTACATGATCAGCTGGAGGCCCAGTCTGTATTATGATTTTGCTAAGATGTTTGTGTCTTAAACACTCCCTGGCTGTACCATTTACAACAGACTTCAGTATGTGTTTAGAATACAATATTCTATTTGTTGGTGTGATTAATAAAAAATAGTATGGACTTTTGTTTTTTATTAAGATGATAATTACCATGTACACTGCCCTGTCATTCTTCTGATACAAATTGTATCTCTTTAACACAGTCTAATATTAACTTTAATGTTAGTGCCAGTCTCTATTTGTGTGGTAACAATCATTCTTAATCAAGTAGCATCAATAATAAAACATAAACTTTCATGCAAATCTGCTAGACTCATTCCAAATGTTTCTGAATAAAAGGGCTTAGTAAGAATAAATCAGTGTTCTTATTTATATTGTAAAATGAAAAAAAATTAAAAAGCAATAAAAAGCAACCTGACATAAACACCTGCTGTCAAATAACCTATGTAAAGATTAAAGGTCATTTATCTTAAAGATCTCTTACCGCCGTCCTGCATGAGCATTTGGAATATAAACATAATGCATAATATGTCTAGAACTCACCTAGACTATAGATATGAGAATGTGTCATAGGGAACAATTCTCGTTTGAGAGTTTTTTCCCTTTTTTTTGGAATGCTAAGTAAACATGGCTTAACAAGAAACCTACAAACTGACTGTATTTTAGAAAAAGAGAATTCTGAATAGGAAAAAGAAAGGCATAAAGGGCCAAGATTGTCCTGGGATGCATCAAGCACAGCATAGCTAGCTCGTCAAGGGATGTGATTGTCCCGCTCTACACTGCACTGGTACATGAGGTGGGACTACTGTGTGGAATTTGGTGCACCTCAATATAAGAAGGACATTAAACTGTTAGAGTGTGTCTAGAGGAGGGTGACCAAGACGGTGAAATGTCTTGAGGGCAAGACTTACAAGGAGTGGCTGAGGTCTTGGCTTGTTCAGCTTGGAGAAAAGAAGGCTGAGTGGTGACCTCATGGCAGTCTAAAACTTCCTCACGGGGGGCAGCAGAGGGGGAGGTGCTCATGTCCTCTCTCTGGTGGCCAGCGACAGGACACGAGGAAATGGAAAGCATCAGGGGAAGTCCAGACTGGCCATTAGGAAAAGGTTCTTCTCTGAGAGGGTGGTCGGTCACTGGAACAGGCTCCCCAGGGAAGTGGTCATGCTGCCAAGCCTGTCAGAGTTCTAGGAAGATCTTGTCATATGCTGTTAGTCATATGATTTAGTTTTATGTAGTCCTGCGAGGAGCAGGGAGTTGGACTCGATGATCTTTAAGGGTCCCTTCCAACTTGAGATATTCTATGTTTCTATGCCTCTAAGTGAAGGAAAGCTTTGTTATGCCCCACGAGATGCTAGTCAAACTGTGCAATTTCTATGTGCTTTACATGGTTAGTATCAGTTATAGTCATTCATTCTGGATGGTATTTGTGCTCCACAAACATTTGACCTGTCCTCTATGTTATGCTACCATAACTTTAACCATATTTTAATTATTCAATAAGACATGCATGAATGCATCAATAAACACCTGAGATCTCAAAAAAGAACACTCAAGGAGATGTCAAGGTAGAGGTCTGAAACCAATGACAGATAGGCTCATGCTTAAAACAATGAAAAATAAATAGATTAAAGCATTTTTTTTGAAATTTACACACATACTTCAAAAAAAGTAACCTGTATATAGTTCTGTAACAACATAGCTCTTCCAATAGAATCATAAACACTTATGTGTACATATACTTAATTTCTGCATTTGATTCCATTAGAACTCAAGAATTTATAATTGCATATAGTTTTTCTGTAACCATGTATAATATGGATGTTGATAGTAACAAAATGTTACTTATAAAATAATTTATTGCAAAAAATAAAAAAGAGCTTGATTATAGCATACTTGGACTTCATGAACAATATACTGCCCCTTCATACATTTGCTAAATCTATTTGAAGTATACTAAAAGTACACTACTTTCACATAAGTGTATTCAGGCATGAAATATAATAATGCATTTTTAAGTAAATTGCTTTCTAACAAATTTATTTCAGAATATGCACATAATTAGAGTCACAGCTCTGCATAGTAGTCAGTCAGTATTATATCATTATTTGCCAACAAGCACTTTGTAAACAAGATGTGCCATCTCAGGATACGCATTCCATTTCAAAATTTTTCTTGTGCTCACTGAAAGAGAAGAGGTATTTGAAAGTGAGACATTTTATTGACTAACATGACGTCAGTCTGATCAAGGAATCATGTTGACGGTAGGATTTTTTTTTCCGTGTAGCTTCATTAAAAGAATAGAATTTTAGAAACAATTGGAATTGTGTCATTGCATATCAGAAAAGATGCTGCATTTGTCTTGTTCTGGTGATGTGAACTTATCAAGACTTCAGTGTATTTTTTTTTTTCTGAAGCTCTGTTACACAGCAGATGGGATGTCTAACATCCTTTTCTATTTAAAACATGCAAGTTCTAATCAACAAGAGGGTTTAGAATGTTAAACCAGCCAGCCATAAGAAATGTGTCACACAGTTTGCTGTCATCCTAATTAATTAGATAGCATTATTTGTTGTCCCCAATGAACTCAGATGAGCTCAATGACTGATAATAGCCTCATTCTTTTCAGGGATTCTCTTTTAATTTTATTCACTTTGATTTAAGAGAGAATGTTTAAAGAGGGAAGAAACAACCTACCACTACGAAGGGTTATTCAGAAATACATACTTGTGACTTATTAATATGAGCAAACATTTGGCCTGTTACTAAGGTCATTTTAATTTTAAATCTTCCAGGGTAATGTTTCTTGAATAACTACTATTTCAGTAATTATCTTGCACTTTTATAACACATTTCTGGACATGTTTTGTAATAGAATTCTTGCCCTTCAGCCTGTAGAAAGACTCAATAAAATTATTTTTGAACATCATTTGTAATACAGGACAAATAAAATCTAAGGGTTAACATAACACAGAGGTCTTCAAATGAATGTTAAATAGAAAAGTTAATGGGCTGTTCTCAGTCAGGAAAACATAATTAATTGCTTTTTGTGAATTTAATGCTCAGATTTACACTAGAACAAATAGGTTTGATGAATACAGAATTGAATGACACGATATTGACATAATATAGAGGACTAATCTTGCAATATTTGTCTTTCTCTTGGTGACTATGAAGAAAATTAAAAGTTGATCAATGAAAAAATCTATAGATAATGAAGGCAATAATAGGACTTTAATAAAGCAAATGGTAGTTTTGTTACTGGTTATGATTATTTAAGTTTCTTTGTTTCTGGTAAAAATACTGCACTTAAGTAAGGGATTAAATTCCTCAGTGGAAGAAGGGACAGAGAATTAAATAGGCTGTTACTGAAAAGTATGTGTCCACAAGTGAGGATATTTCCTTCAGAATACATGTGCTATTTCTGAATTTCTAGGTGCTTAGATATCTGTTATTTTTGTCTGTATGTATATCATAGCACCATTTTTATCTGTTTTGCATTCATGGAACATTTTTTTATTAAAAAATATGACAGCTAAATTAAATTTGTAAATTCCCATGGCTTTTAACTAACTAATGTGCATTCTGGTTCACTTTTGGATGTTGAAATGCAAATAGTCTTGCATAAACCACCAAAATCTCAAGAAAGGGTTAAACTAATTGATGTCCTCTTTGGTAATAGCTTCTACATCTATAGCAGTAAATGTAAAGAAAGAGAGTGCAAGAGCAAATACCTTTCTGAAGGAGGCTGCACTTAAACAGTCACACTTCATACTCTTTAATGAATCATTCCTCTATACAGAGTTCAGTCTTACACATCATGAAATAGCAATGTGTTCTATAAAGCATCCATGAAGAAATGTTTATTCTTGTTTAACATGCTTGATAGTTTCATTGGGTCTTGCTGGTAAGAGAGTGCCTACTTCTCCAGGTTTTATTGAGTAGTATTTCAGTTTTCTCTTTTTCAGACTGAAGAATCATAGGGGTCTTTTTGTCTGTTCTCCTACAGGAGGTATTCCATCCTTCAGACACCCGGTTATCCTTCTATGTACACTTATTTATATGTGTATACTTTTGGGATCACATAGCAAAAACTTTACACAGGATTCAATCTGAAGGTATACTTACCTTTAATAAATTTCTCTTCAAATTCTTATTCTTTTGATAATTATTTTTTGCAAGCTCATTTTTGTGTTATATTTAACAACCTGATTATCTCTTTGTTTTGCCTTTGTTAGGACACATCTGTTTTTTTGAAGAGCGATTTAAAGCTTGCATTGTTTTTTTTATTCTGTGTCCTTATGGTGTTCCTGATTTTTCTGAGCATTTGGTGGTCTGTCACCACAGTCAGTGATAGTATAACTCCAATAGCATATGCTTCCCATCAGATATTAGATAAAAAGCTGTAGATATTCTACAGATAATGCAATTAACTTCTTCTATTCCATGCATTTATTAACCTATAGCACCATTTGTCCATTGGCTCAATAAAATCTGAATAACATCTCAGTGGTAATTTGTATGCTTTTATTCTAACTTTTTCCATGACTTCTTTTACTGAGGAAAAAACATGAGTTGTACTAAGTTTGTGCCTGAAAGATACATATTGTAAATGGTGTACTCTTCACCTTCTATCTTTTCCACTGTTTCAACTTATTTTTCTTACTCTACTTAAGCAAGCTTACCCTGGGTGCTACTTCTTTTTTAGTCCATAGTGGCCTCTTCAGAAAGTAACATGCACCTGTGACCTTTATTGAAGAACTTTAGTGAATGAGTAGGCCATGTCTAAAAGTTATAAAACAAGATTAAGTGAATTTCACTCTACATAACTCTTCCTTTGTATCAAATATGTTCATTGATGTTGATCATTTCTTCATTTCACATGTAATGACATAGCTTTTCTGTTTCTCAAGCATTACAAAAATGCTAGAATAAAATAATCAAAATTTAAACATGACCAGGTTTTCAAATAATACTTGTAGAACCAGGGCATGGTTTAAAGTTTGGCTTAAGAGCTTTGAAATATATTTAAAAATAATAGAAACTCCCAGGACATTTTTTGTGAAAAACTTAAATAAGCTTAGGTCTGATGGAGGAGTTATCTTCAGCATAAATCTTCATGAAATGTAGAACTTCTGTAAATATTTTTATTATAGTTCACTAGGAAAGCTCTCAAAAAAGGAGTGTTAAAAATATGAGAAAAAATGTCCTACATTTTTCATCAGAAACCACTGATATAGGTCAACCAAAATCTTTTATAATGTCATGGGAATTTCTAGCTAATTAACTAACAACAATAGCAAAATCTGCAAAGGAATGGTGGTGATGCACCACAGGGCACATTTCCCAGCAGGTGTTGGAGCAGCTGTCCCTGCCAGGCCATCCTGCCATCCAGCCAGTTCTTTACCCAGCAAAGAGTACACCTGCCCAAGCTATGAGCAGCCAGTTTCTCCAGGAGAATGCTGTGGGAAACGGTGTCAAAGGCTTTACTAAAGTCCAGGTAGATAACATCCACAGCCTTTCCCTCATCCACTAGGAGGGTCACCTTGTCGTAGAAGGAGATCAGGTTGGTCAAGTAGGACCTGCCTTTCCTGAACCCATGCTGGCTGGGCTTGATCCCTTGGTTATCCTAAGCAGCACTTGGCCTTGTTAAACCTCATAAAATTGACCTTGGCCCATGGATCCAGACTGTCTAAGATCCCTCTGCAGAGCCTTCTGACCCTCAAGCAGATCAACACTCCCACTCAATTTGGTATCATCTGCAAACTTACTGAGGGCATAGTCAATCCCCTCATCCAGATCATTGATAAAGATATTAAATAAGACTGGTCCCAAAACTGAGCCCTGGGGAACACCACTTGTGACTGGCCGTCAACTGGATTTAACTCCATTCACCACAACTCTCTGGGCTCAGCCATCCAACCAGTTTCTTACCCAGCAAAGAGTACACCCGCATAAGCCATGAGCTGCCAGCTTATCTAGGAGAATGCTGTGGGAGACAGTGTCAAAGGCTTTACTAAAGTCCAGGTAGATAACATCCACAGCCTTTCTCTCATCCACTAGGTGGCTCACCTGGTCATAGAAGGAGAACAGGTTGGTCAAGCAGGACCTGCCTTTCCTGAACCCATGCTGGCTGGGCCTGATCCCCTGGTTGGCCTGCACATGCCTGTTGAGCACACTCAAGATGAACCACTCCATAATTTCCCCCGATACCAAGGTCAGACTGACAGGCCTGTAGTTCCCTGGATCCTCCTTCCGGCCCTTCTTGTGGACGGGCATCACATTGTCAAGCCTGCAGTCATCTGGGACCTCCCCTGTTAACCAGGACTGCTGATAAATGATGGAGAGTGGCTTGGCAAGCTCCTCTGCCAGCTCCCTCACTACTCTCGGCTGGATCCCATCCGGCCCCATAGACTTGTGAGTGTCCAGGTGGTGTAGCAGGTTGTTAACTGCTTCCTCCTGGATTATGGGGGGTTTATTCTGTTTTTTGTCCCTGTCTTCCAGCTCAGGGGGCTGAATTCCCTGGGGATAACTGGTCTGAGTATTAAAGACTGAGGCAAAGAAGGCATTAATTATCTCAGCCTTTTCCTCACCCTTGGTGGCAATGTTCCCCCCCACATCCAATAAAGGAGGGAGATTCTCCTTGGCTCTCTTTTTGTTGTTAATATATCTGTAAAAACATTTTTTATTATCTCTTACCACAGTGGCCAGATTGAGTTCTAGCTGGGCTTTTGCCTTTCTAATCTTCTCTCTGCTTGACTTGACGAGATCCCTGTACTCTTCTTGAGTTGCCTGTCCCTTCTTCCAAATGTAAGAGTTACCCTTGCTGGCAGAGGATCGGAGTATCAGAGATATGTTTCTTCAACAAACTGGGCATACATGAATAGATAAGCCCTAATAGGGTGCACCCATGAGTGCTGAGGGAGCTGGCTGATGTAATTTTGAGGCCACTGTTGATCATCTTTGATCAATCATGGTGACTGGGAGAATTGCCTGAAGACTGGAGTGAAGCAAATGTCATTCCTATCTTCAAGAAGGGCAAGAGTGAGGACCTGGAGAACTACAGGTCGGTCAGCCTCACCTCGATCCCTGGAAAGGTGATGGAGCAGCTAATCCAGGGAACCATTTCTAGGCACATGGACAAAAAGGTGATCAGGAGTAGTCAGCATGGTTTCACCTAGGGGAAGTCATAGTTTAAAAACTTGATAACCTTCTACAATGAAATGACTGGCTTGGTAGACAAGGGGAGAGCATGACTACAGGAGTAGCTATTGTCTCCTTTAACTTCAGGAAGGCTTTTGACACTGTCTGCCATAAGATCCTCATAGAGAAGCTCTTGAAGTATGGGCTGGATGAGCCCACAGTGAGATGGACTGAAAACTGACTGAACAGCTGAGCTGAGACTGTTGTGATCAGTGATATGAAATCATTCTCTCTAGGATTTGCATTTCAATCTCTTGCTTTTATTTGCTAGATTAACCACCATGTTTCATTATGGAAGAAAACATAGAGACATTACAAGCTATCTATGCAAGGGGTAATTTCTGATCAGGAACTTTGGCTTCCACCTAAGTGTGTCAAAGAGTACTATATGAAAAAAGGAGAAAAAAGAATTTCATCTGGTAAGTAATACATCTTTTTATAAATCACTCAGAGTCACAGACCTGAGGCACCTGTTAATTTAAAAATTAGGTTTTGGCTGTAATATTTTTTCCAATATGAACAGTTTCAACTGTATCTCTGTGTTTCATGCTATGCCCAGCAACAAGCTCTTATTTCTGTCTATTACATTACATCTGTCTATTTACATTACATCTGATAAAGCTCTTATTTCTGTCTATTACATTTCTGATTTTCTGATCATGTATATATGATATAAATTGTTTGGTTTTCATCAATCATTATTCATGGATTAGGATATTCATTGTACGTAATATAATCAATATGTCTGGCTACTTCTTCAATTTTGTATTTTGTGGAAATAGAGAAATATTCTTTATATATATTAAATCAACACTCCCTTTTTATAGTTAAATATTTGCTTTTTTTTTTTTAATGCTTGACAAAATTGTTAGTAGGAATAGCAATAAAGGAATAAATAGGTTAAGAAACATCTGGTATCCTGAATTAATAGATGCAGAACTATTTAAAAACAATTTAAAAAAAAATAATTTTATCTGCTGTAAGACTAACCAGCATCTTTGGATGAAAAGTAAATTCCTTTGTTCAATGAATCCTTTCACAGCTGTGTAAGTGAACTTAACAGTGCAGTGGATGAGACTCTCTTCAATGCTTAGCTTTCCTTTGATGCAGGATATGGTACACAACTTTTTTTAGGTTTTTTTTCCCTTTTTTTAAATTTTATATTACAGCTACAACGACAATATACTGGGTAGAATAACTTCATTCACTTAAGGAAAAGTTCCCTCTCCCAACGCCTTAAATGAAATTCATGGGTTTGAGTTTACTGACATTTAAACTCATCTGTCAGGACTGATTGATGTAGTTTATTTGGGTTAAGCTTATACTCTGCCAATTTCTTGTCCCTTTATGTTCTGCCTTCACTACCCTACACAAAAGAGTGGCTTTTCCTCACCCTTTATCCTTTTTACGGTCCTGCTGGATAGTTTAGGACTATTCTAGAACTAAACTCTAACTTGCTAAGGGGTTTTAAATTGCCTTATTTTTTTGCACAGAAGAAAAAAAACAACAAACATAAGCAACTCTATTTTAAAGCCCATTCTAAATAAAAGTTTAAGAGTTTTCTGCTCTAATACTTTGGGTTCAGCTTTTCACATTTTGGGAAGAAGGAGGAATTCAGTCACCAAATTAGAGAAAATATTCTGAAACTTCTGATAGCCTCTAAGAAGTTGACATATTCACTGTCTTCTAAAGTTATGCAGATACAAAAAGCTCATTGCGATAACTGTATAGAAATTTACATTTAATTTCAAGGAGGCTGCATAGGATTAGTTGTCGACTCCAATATAATTCTGTCCATCAGAATTAAAATATTTCCTTCTCTTCTAATTTAGTCAAGGTATTTATTTGTCATTTATTCTGCTTTGTAAAAGGGATGCCTCAATTTCTTTTGATTTCCTTCTCATGTCTGAGGACTTATAAGTGATTTCTACTAGACGACAATTTTCTATCCTAACACATAATTTTCAGTAAAAGCAAAAAGACCTTTTTAACTGAGTCAACATATTTGAACCTCTGCCTCTTGAATTAATGGCCAGTACAGTATTTAATTAAGTTCCTCAAATTCAGGGAGCCCCAAAATTATGTACTTAATTCAACTCTGCCTTTGAACATTCTGAAGTTTTTCTGTCTCTTTCAAAGCCATTCCAGTCTTGAGTAAATCATGTCTTTTGAAAAACATAACTGCTATATTTAACTGGTTGACATAGTCAGCATTATTGGAAACTGATTTGAAATTTTAAAGAGTAACACTTATATGTTTCTATATTGTGGGTCCACTTTTAATCATTACTTGATAGAAAATGTTTTCAAATGAAATTAATTTATATCTTCTGTATTTTATAAATGGTTCAGTGTTATGTCAAATATATAATGGCATGGTTTAAACTGAATTGCTAAATTATATCTTTTTAAATATTTGTAATTCTCAGACAGTGTCTTCATATTCTTTTTTTTTAATAATGAAAATAGTTGAAATTCTATGGTCAACAGCCTTGAAATTACTTCATTATGTATAACAAATTGATAGAATAACATGCTTTTTTGGTATTTTTTATAATCTTCAGCATATTTCAAAATGAGAAAGACCTAGATAATCTAGATAATTGTTCCATAATTTTATTAAAGGCCTAAGAAACTTTCTGGGAAATACAGAAAAAAAAAAAAATTCCTTAAACATTATGTTTCATGGTGATCTAATCTCTTTTTTACCAGAACTGCGCTTGGAGAAAAGGACCATATTCATTAGAAAAGCCTAATTCTACAAATATATTGCCAGTTAAAATGAAAGGAAAAGCAAAAGCGGTAAAGGAACTGCAGAAGATATAGGGGAGGCACTCAAGGGTGTTAAAGCTATAAAGGATAAGTTCAGTGAATTAAGTGATTATTTTGGGAGGATCCAACACGTCACACATTCTCTATAGCAGATAGATTAAAGGAGTGAAAGCAGTTGGAAGCAATTATGGAGGAAATATTAGGCCAAATAGATAAATTGGAAACCATTAGCTCACTAAATCCAGCAGAGGTCATTCATCACAATGTTTCGGATATGAACCCACAGAATTGCTAGTCAAGGTGGTAGAAACATCATAAGAACCATTGCAGAGGACTGGTGGGTTCCTAATTTAACTCCTATGGACCTAAAGGTCTGTAGAGGAGACCCTGGGAACTGTCAGTCAGAAAGTCTATTAATATGGCAGAGTTTATAACAGAGTGAAATCACTGATAACACACGTAAACGCAGTCTTTGTGAAGGTGTCAGCATGTCTTTTTTAATTATCTTATCATTTCATTCAGTAATATATACACTTTTAAATCTACCTAATAGATCATATAATAAATAAGAACATGAAAAATAGTGTTACCATTAAACACTAAAGGTAAACACACTCACCATAATATACAGAGTAAGTTTGTTTTTTTTTTAATTGGGTTAAAGTTTTATTTTTCATCTTTCCTACCTTAATGAAATGGATATTACAAAAATACTGTGCATCTCTTAGCTGTTCTAAAAATTCAGCTAACGTACAGTGTAGCATATTTTTTATTTTATTTGAAACTTCTTTATTTAAATGTTGTTAAATTGTAAGCAAACTTTTGCTATGAGCTAGAATGCAGAAAGATGTTACTGTTTTTCTTTCCAAATGAAATGATGCATCCATAGCGTACCTTGGAAATCTCTAGTGATATCCTCCACTGAATGTTTTTGGATTGTTGCCTGGAATTTTGGATACAGGACTGAAGCTATTTATACAGTTTCTTTGCATTGCTAATTTATCCAAATCTTAAGTGTGGATGACTACTGAGACACTAACCAGATGCTAGGTAGCAGGATGATACAACAGAAACACATGATGGAGAGAGCCAGGATCAAGGAGAAAGACTTGAAATGATTCTTTCATTTTTGACTACTGTCTGTAACCTAGATAAAGAGTTATGCTCAGCATAGTCAGATCTCTCTGACTTCAGCACATCATATCTCTCAGTGCCAATAGTCCCTTGATATTAAACAGGGAAAAAAATAAATCATTTAATATGGCTGAGTACCTGAAAATACACCTTTGTTTCTGTAGTCATTTTATGAAGGTAAATTAAAGATGGTTTTTGCCGATATAATTACCTCAGCCTGCCATAAAATCAGTTTTGATTTTATGAAAATGACAATTATTTAAATAAGTTTTAATGGCTGGTTTGGGGTAGGATTCCATGC
Organism: Ciconia boyciana; assembly: GCF_034638445.1. Taxonomy (NCBI): domain Eukaryota; kingdom Metazoa; phylum Chordata; class Aves; order Ciconiiformes; family Ciconiidae; genus Ciconia; species Ciconia boyciana. The sequence continues at coordinate 23,557,437 of NC_132938.1, forward strand.
ATGAAGAGAACTGAGATTTTATACTTTTTTTTTTTTCTTTTCTTAAGTGAAAGAGGCTTACAGAATGTACATCAGCATGTGGAATGATGTGTTTAAAAATATAATAGCATTGAATTTCTGTTAATTCCAGATGAATTTACCAATTTGGAAGATAAAACAGACTCTATGATCAGGGTATGGATATTAGGACTGTTTAGTTGTGCCAAAAGACCAACAAAGATTTATTTATCAGAGATGTACAGATACCCTCTTCACTCTTCTTTACTGGACTAAAAGCTTTGTTCCTTCTTTCTGTCTTCCTTGCTTCTCTTGTCTCGTACAGCCAGCTGAATATGAGCCAGCAGTGTGCCCAGGTGGCCAAGAAGGCCAGTAGCATCCTGGCTTGTATCAGAAATAATGTGGCCAGCAGGACTAGAGAAGTAATTGTCCCCCTGTATTCGGCACTGGTGAGGCCACACCTCCAATAGTTTCAGTTCAGTGTTCAGTTTTGAGCCTCCCACTACAAGAAGGACACTGAGGTGCTGGAGTGTATCCAAAGAAGAGCAACGAAGCTGGTGAAGGGTCTAGAGAGCAAGTCTTATGAGGAGCAGCTGAGGGAACTGGGACTGTTTAGCCTGGAGAAAAGAAGGCTCAGGGGAGAGACCTTATAGCTCTCTACAACTACCTGAAAGGAGGTTGTAATGAGGTGTGAGGTGGGGCTCAAGTAACAAGCCATAGGACAAGAGGAAAAGGCCTCAATTTGCACCAGGAGAGGTTTAGACTGGATATTAGGAAAAATCTCTTTACTGAAAGGGTTATCAAGCACTCCTGGAACAGGCTGCCCGGGGAGGTGGTTGAGTCACCACCCCTGGAGGTTTTTAAAAGACGTGTAGACATGGAGCTTAGGGACATGGTTTAGTGGTGGACTTCACAGTGTTAGGTTTACATTTGGACTGAAGGATCTTAAGGGTCTTTTTGAATCTAAATGATTCTATGATTCAATTAACCTTGAATTAATTCTTGATAGAAATTCAGTAAGGAGTGGTTTCCACATCTTCTAGCCAGTTGGCAGTGGTGAGGACATGATAGCTGTGTTTTTGAGGCCCTCGGGTTTTGAGGGAACTGGAGCCCACTTCCTCAGTAGATGCCCTGTAAAATGCAGGAACAGTGAACCGTTGGTGTTTCTCACATGCATTATTTTCAACTGGCAGTGACTGCTGTGTTTTGGGATGAGCTCAATAGGGAGTATTTGCTAGGTATGCTTTATATATACACCAGTGAGAGGCATCTTTGGAAACTAGAGGAACAGGACACCTAGTCTGTGAATTCCACATGACTTCTGTTTGAGATAAATGCTGAACCTATGTAATATAAAATTTCTGGGAATTAATAGGTGCAGGATCTGATATCCAGGATTAAGTCAAGATGGAGTCAAACGCCAAGCTTGAAAGTGCTCTACAGACAAGATTCTGGAAAATACTTTCCTAGCCTTCAGTTCCGCATGTATCTTAGCATGGAAACTTGCTGTGTTCATAATTGCCATGGTAATTCTTGAACATGCCAATTCTCATCACATCTGAAGTATCCAGATGCCATATAAGCAATTTGTAATACTTGTGTAACATTCTGAAAGCTAAATGAGTCACCTTTTAAAAGCACATGGACTTTCTCCCAGAGACAGATGTGGCTTCAGCACATGCCTCTTATTTACTAAAACGAGCTAATGAAAACGAACAGCAAATTAAAGTCAAACTCTGATTGTTTGAAGATAGTGCTTTTACCTAATCATTCTTAGGTGATGTTAAGGCTAATTGTGCTTTCAGCAAGCTGCATATATTCTGGTATAGAGATTTTTAATTTGTGCATTATTTTTTTATAATTGATAGTTTTATAGTAACACACTTCAATTTTATTTAAATATCTTATCTTTCTCTTACGCTCATCTTAATGCTTATGGTTGTAGGAGAGTTATGATTTTTTATTAATTCAATGAATCCAGATAATTTCCCCTCAGTGTGTTGTTACAATCATATTTTACATATTAAAAAGCCCATGTTTATTACATAACATTTATATGATGATCTATCTAGTAATCAGAATTTAAAAAACAAAACAAAAATCCTAGCTCTGATTTTGTTCTCTTTTCTTCTTTTACTTTATAACATATCTGTGTTTATAAAATATATCCATATCTAATACATTCATTATATTAAATGGTTAAGGTGCTCTCCAGGAGTTTGGAATGTGTTTTTCAGGCATTGTACCAACGTTTAAAATGCTGCTTTACCACTGGCCTTATTATTTTATCTTGTAAACCCTAAAACATCCTGCTAAAGCTCTTTCCGAACTCAGGAGGACAAAAAAGAAAAAAAAAATTCTACTGTCATTGAAAATTCAGGTCAAAGCTTCCTGACACATAGATTTTCTTGAAGGATATACAGTTAAGATCAATATAGTGCCATTAAAAAATACATTTCTGCTGAGTCATCTGAAAGCAGCTTGGAGTCTTTGTTTTTAGCAAACACACTTAATTATAAATCTGGATATACTCAGTGATCTGTGAAGGTTAATATCTGTCCATAAAAGTGATGTGCTGAGTTTCTTTTGTCTAGTCACCTAAATGTTAACAGGAATTTTTAAACAGAACTGAATTGTCCACCTTATTACAAAAGTAATACTCACTATAAACGTTTACCTGTGGGTCAGTGAGTGGGTACTTCATGACTTTTAGAAGCTACTTCAGCTTTCTTTTGATGTCCTTATGACACAAATCTTCACACTTGAAATCTTTCAAGGCCAGATTTTCAGAGGGGTTTTTTTTAGCAGCTATGGCAGCATTTTTGCAAATGACTACCTACTAGCTGCCTGTCTGGATATTCAGGTAATAACCAGCTTTTTAAGCATAACAAATACATTTCATATATATACACATATATATGTATAATGTATATTGCATAAAATGTATTTTTACATATATATTTATAGACTTAAGTTGAGCAATAACATCTGTAAAAGTATTAATTTTTCCATGATTAATTCCTCTCCTGATTTGTTCTCTCACTTCTATCTGTAGAACACAGAAGCAAAACCCAGGAAAAAAACAAACCAACCAACACTAACCTCCCTCTTGCTCCACCCCGCCTCCCCCCCAAAAAAAAAAAACAAACCCCAAACCACAGCCCAACTCAAAAAAATGCAGACTCTTCTCCTCAAAAGTAATATACACTACAGAAAAAAATCATAATGATCTTAAATATCTTAACAAAACATGCAACAAGAAAACTTCTTAGAGTCAGCTGATGCTTTTTCCCCCTCCCTAAAAAGTGCATTATGTGAAAAACATGTTTTTAATAATCTGAAACTGTTCTTGTTCACAGAATTTAGTTGATGTAGAACAGTGCCAACATTTACAGACTTGGAGGAACACTGCCCTTACTATTGAAAAATACATGGTTTAGAACATGGACTGTAGAAAACAGGTTTTCTCCTGGGAATTTATGCCACTATCCATCAACCCATTTAGGAGATCCCTGGCTATCAAGTGATTTAAAAGAAGAATTTAAATCTCTGTTGTTGATTGTATAATAATTACTCATTAATGGTTACAAGATATAGATCTGAGGTGCCCTACTGCTATGAAAAATGACCTAAACTTTCTTGAGCTCTAACAGAATGACATTGTCATTTATACAAACATGAAAAGGAACACTAAGAAAGGTCTATTCAAAATACCGATAACCTAATTCTTAGGACAATTAAGTGCAAGTGAGAGAAGCAACAAAACATTGAGACAATGTTTAGATTGCATTAAAATAATTCATTATGAGATAAGCCCCTTTTTCTGATAATGAGAATAATAAATATTTCAAATTTCATTTGATCCAGTTCAAAAAGATCAATAATCAATAATTAACAGTTAACTCATGTATCTGATACATTGGCAATGTAGTATCATTCTTATGCTGTGCATTGATGAGGGAAACATGAAGATTCAGCTGTATAATTGGTAATTCAACTTAGCACTTGACATTGGACTGCTATGCATACATACAGGTGGGTCATTGATTACTAAACAATTATTAGCAGATATACAAGGCCATAACAAATGCTTATGTTCAATCATCTCTTTTCTGCAAGGAAAAATTTTGGATGAGAGAAGCATTCATAGAAATGCCTGTTCTTTATTTTATTTCTTGTGGCTACTTCTCATATAACCAAGTTCAGAAAGAAGATGCCTAATTTCAAGAGAAACAATGAATAGGTTGAGAAAGAATGAAAGAAACTTGGTTTCATGTAGAAAGAGACATTTTATAGAGTTAGTATAGGAGAAAAAGAGCTTCACGTTGCTCAATGTTCATCCTGGAGAGGAAAAGTGTCAGGGTAGGGGATCTAAGAGCAGACTTCTATTATCTCCAAGGAATTCACTGAGAAGACAGAGACAGGCTCTTTATAGCTGTGCATGTTTGGAGGATAAGAACCAAAAGATAAAAATTAAAACAGGAGAGGTTTAGACCTGGGGTAAGGAAAACAGTCTTCTTCCCATGAGTACATTCAAGCAGTGGAACAGGTTGCCCAGAGAGGAGGTGTAGCTGCCATCTTTGGAGGTTTTAAAGACCCGGCTGGATCAAGCCCTGAGCAGCCTGGTCTGACCTCATAGCTAATCCTCTTTTGAGCAGGAATTTGGACTAGAGATCTCCTGTATGTCCCTGCCAGACTGGATTATTCTACGATTTAATGAATACTTGTCTAACGGAATAATACTTTTGGAGGTGTTACAGTTAGTTTAGTTTAGAGGCCCATTCACTTCCTCTTTGCCTCCTCTTCATAAACCTCTGGAAGAAGAAAAGACTTGAGGAATACCCAACCAAACAGTTGATTTAAAAATGTCATTTCATAAAATCAAAACTTTTATTGAAAATGGGCTAGATCTGTTAATTTCCTAGGACACTCTCTTCAAATCTCAGGAACTTCAGAGCTCATTTCAGTGTTCAGAAAGTTCAGTAGGTGTGGCAGAAGGCTAGCTTGGCTGAAGAGGAAAATCCTTGGCCAAGCTCAAAGGTAAAAAAAAAGGAAAAAAAAAAAAGTAAAATTGTACAAGGTGTGGAAGTAGGAATAAGCTACCCAGGAGCCTGGAAATGCAGGAATGGAATCAGGAAAGCCACAACCCAGCTGATGCTGAAACTGGAGAGGGACATGAAAAGCTTTTATAAGTACTTAGGCAGCAAAAGGAAAACTAAGGAAAATGTAAACCTATTGCTCTGTGAGGTTGGAGAATCTAATAACAAAGAACACAGAAAAGGTGTTCAATATTTTCTCATCTCTGTATTTCTTTGTAAAGTCTATTCTTGGGTTTCCCAGATCCTGGAGGGAAGTTGCAGGGTCTAGGGGATTGAAGTATGACTCACAGTAAAGGAAAAAAGAATTAGGGAATGCTTAGGCAAATGGGACATAAAGTCCATGAGATCAATAGGATGCACCCAAGAGTGTGGAGGGAGCTGGCTGATGTCATTGAAAAGCTGGTCTCTGTAATTTTTGAAAGGTCATGGTGATTAGGGGACATTCATTCAAAAAAGCAAACATTATGTCCATTTATAAGAAAAGAGAGGAGGATCTAGGGAACGCTACACTGGTCAACCTCACCTCAGTCCTTATGGAAGTCCTATATAGGCACATGAAAAAAAAAAGTCATTGGCAACAACCACCATAGCTTTAACAAGGCAAAATTGTGTCCGACTAACCCTCTATGACAAAATGACTGTCTTAGTGGAGGAAGAGACAGTGGTGGATGTTCTTTGCGTTCATTTTAAGAAGGCTTTCAACACAGTCTTCCATAATATCATTACAGCCAAATTGGGCAAAGTAAGGATTGACAGAATGGAATACAGGACAGATGAAAAATTGGTACTTTTCAGAGATCAGTACTGAGAAAAATACTGTTCAAGATCTTTATTAGTGATCTAGACACTGGGATGGACAACATCCTTATAAAATTCAAGTGATGTTGCCAATCTAGGGGGAGTGGTCAATACACTGGGGCTACTTTTCAGAAGGACTGTGACTTAGCTGCATTTTGTAAAACAGACCTCTGCTTGCAAGCTGAAAGCAGGATGGGCGAGTTTACCCTATCACCTATTTTTTCAAAAAATAATATGCTAATTGACTTAGTAAGCAATGTATCGGCTGACTAAATCTTTCACAACAATTCCTCCAGAGCTGCCTGTAAATTAGTGGTCTTTTCTAGCCAAACAAATGGTTTGTAAGTGTTGGATAATGGCTGAGGTGACTAAGAAATTAGAACTTATATTCACACTGTTAAGTAAGGCACAGCATTGAAGAAGCTTCCCAGGTGGAATGTGGCTGACATGCAAGCAATCCATTCCATGGGAGTTCCCTAGGCCTGCAACCTTAGATGCTGGTAACGCCAGGGGAACTTGGTGTGCTGACTCTGAGAGGCGCTGCCCGGAGGGTGGAGCGGTGTGGAGATGCCGCGGCCAGGCTCTGCGATTATATGGGAACTTAAAGGTGTCATGGAACTAATAAGCTGCATATTTACTACCCTGGACCAACAGTCTGCCATGTTTTTGACAAAATGCTGTCCTTTTGGTGAACTTTGCTCATTATAACATCATTATAATACCAAAACACACCTCCATCCCAAAAGCTACCCGCCTCCAAGGTGCAACCACCCCTCACTGAGCTTGCACACTGAATTTTTCTAGCTTATAACTTTAAAAGCTAAGCGAGAAAACTTTACACCAATCCTAAACAAAGGTATGTATGACTAGAGTCACTCAAGCTCCACCCAAAAGGTGAAGAATAGTATAAAATGGTTTAAGAGAGAGAGAATGTTAGGGAAGACACCATCGTGTACCACTCTGACCTCTGGGATCAGTTGACGGGCTGAGCCTCTCTTCCTCCCCATCAGGACGCCTTTGGGTAAGACTCGAACGCTTGGTTATATCAAGTGCCTCCGTGGAAAACTCAGAAATCTCTCTCTATATATATAGATTCGCTTTATTATCTTTTAATGCGTTTGTGTCCAGCCGTGTTACTCATATTCTTGATATACGCGTTGTGTCTGGCCGTGTTATATACATGTTTGTGTCTGGCCGTGTTATTCACACTCATATTCTTGGTATTTGCATGTGCTTTGCAGACAGTGCATTTATCACCGGTAATCCAAAGAATCTGTGTGTCTGTTGCTCTAATAAACTGCACTCTTCACTGCTCTGGCCATGACAGTTCCTTCAACACGACCAGACAGGGGGGTGTAAAAAATTAATGCTGTTGCCTTAGCGAAAGCCCTGAACTAATAAGTGGCTATACACACAGTCCTTAGAAAATAAACCGTAGACCAAGTCTGAGACTAAGACTGGACCTAGCCGCACCTAGACTCCTCTCTGAGAAGGAGTTTAGAAAGCAAGGGGGTCCTGTCTGAACCTCGTGACTCAACGGGAGGGTTTCCCCCTCCAGCCACTCCTCAGACTCCTATTTGTATGCGACAGTAACTCTTAACGCAAGAGAAAATTGGCGTAGTCGGCAGGATTACCATGGATAAACTGGTGCAAAAATACAAATGTGCCCCTTCCCAGGCTGGGAAGGAGTGGGCTCAAAAATTTTGGAAGGATGAAGAGAAAGTGATAGAACACATTGAGCAGTGTCAGGCTGTGCAAAGGTTTGGAGTGAAAAAAGGTAAAGGTGTGGTTTGTGCGGTGTTAGGAGCCTGTTTGTCTTGTGCTCAGCAAGAAGCTAAGAAAACCCCTGCTCCCTGACTAATTTCCAATGTGGAATATTCAGTTTTAGAATCAGAAAATGGGGTGTTGAAGTCATCATTGGAATTTGAGAGGGAGACAGGAAAAACACTAAGAACCCGAGTTGATAATCTCATGAGTGAAAATGATAAACTTGTGAGTGGAAATGGTAAACTCGTGAGCGAGAATGGTAAACTCATGAGCGAAAATGATACACTTGTGAATGAGAATGGTAAACTCATGAGTGAAAATTATAAGCTTGCGAATGAGAATAGTAAACTTGTGAGTGAGAGTAATAAACTTGTGCATGAGAATAATAGATGTGTAAATGAGAATAATAGACTCGTGAGTGAGAATAATCATCTTAAACAATTGCTGGAAAGGGTTAATCGGCTGCTAGATAAAATGCAGCCTTCTGCTCCAGTTGAGCAGATTCGTAGATTAATGTGTGGTGCAAACCCTGAAATTGGGGATGGTGATCTTTGGTTTGACAGTGATGATCATGAGGTCAAAGGTACCTCCGATTCCGAGCCTCAATTGATTTTCTTACGACCTTTGGTCAAAACTGAGACCGCTGTTGATTACGATGACGAAATCCGCACCACTGTGCGAACAATTCCATGGTCACCATTGGTCCAATCTCTGGGTAAAAAGAATAACCCAGCTGGGGAGAATTGCCTAGCTGGAAAACCCCCAACCCACAAGGAAAGTGCACCTTCTGCACCAGGCCTAATTGACGAGACAGAATCTCAACAAAAAAAACTTTCATCCCCAGGGAGGGCAGTGAACCACCCTGCTTGGCAGGTATTAGCAATGCAATGGCTCTCTGATGAATACTCTGACCCTATCATTGCCATTCCCATTGGACCCCAAAAAATATTGGTAAACTTTCTTATTGACACTGGGGTCCAAATATCAGTAATTACCCATGAAACAGCACAAGCCCTGGGCATAAGACCTGGCCAGTGCAGGGTTAAATTCACAGGAATTGAAAAGGAATGCACCGCCGAAAAAGATTCACCCTGGTTGCTAGAAGAACAAAGATTAACCAGGGCAGAGGTATTAGCCGGTGCTGCACATACTAACATTCTAGGATTTGACATACTGCGTGGGCATATGTGGAAACTCCCAGATGGAACTGTGTGGAGTTTTGCAAGAGGTAAAAAGGAATCAGACATAGTGAAACGGAGTCTGTTACAAACACCTATACCCTTACCCCCCTCTAAAATCACTAATGTTTGGCAATATCCATCTCCAGCAGCAGTGCTTATGGGGATTGACGGGGTGGTAACGGAATTAGACCCCTCTCTGAGAAGGAGTTTAGAAAGCAAGGGGGTCCTGTCTGAACCTCGTGACTCAACGGGAGGGTTTCCCCCCCCAGCCACTCCTCAGACTCCAATTTGTATGCGACAGTAACTCTTAACGCAACAGTAAGTCGTAAGTCTCTTAAAAATGGCCTCCCTAATGGCATAAATGTGTCATTTTTTTCATTTTTCTTTTTAAAGACACTTTTAATGAAATGAAATGAAATTGATTTAAAAAATCCATAAAATGGTGAACTAGTTTTCAAGAAACAATTCTCATTTTTGGCACCAATTGTATTTGACTTTACAAACAGCTGAAACCACTGAGTGAATTGATAGTGAATAAATATTTACTTATTCCAAACATGAGATAAAGATTCAGTCTATCTTTTTGTTTGCAGCATACAGCCCAACCTTCCTCTATTAACTCCTCAGATCTGTAGCCCAGAAAATGGATCAAGTAAGAATTATGTCAGCAAGAAAAATGAAAATCCTGGTGCCACATTTTGATTACCCTTCCTCATACAACACTGGAGAAAAAGAAAATTAAAGAGATCTTCCTTGGAACTACAGAAGCAAGGAAACAGGAAAAAAGAAAAAAAACAACCAAAACAACAAAACCCTGAAAAATACAGAATGAGTTTATACACCACAGGCAACTTTTCATATACTTTTTAAGAGGACTTGAAAAGTTCCCCCTCTTTTCCCTGACACTGTGAGAAGTCATTTCCAAAAAAGCTGTGGAAAATACGATAACAAAAATGGCCAAGTATAAAATAGTGTCTAATCTACAGATATAAGCATATTACAGACTTATACATTTATTTCAGAAGTGCTGGTGATTTTTACTTCCTACCAATTTCAGTCAATTTGTGCTCACAACATTTGAGCCCAGAGATTTGTCTTCCCATTTCTATAGTAATTTCAAAACATTTGATAAACAATTGAAATAAATAAATTCCTTATAAAATGTGATCTTTAAGTGAACATTGTCTTTTCAAATTTCTGTGATTTGAATTGGTTGCAGACTGCTGGAGATAGCTCATGTTGTACGGACTGATAACTTTGTCTCATAGCCAAACACATGCTAACAATGCATAATTTAATTCATATATTTAATCCACATTATTAATTCATTTTTTAAAAAGTTTGTCATGCCAATTCTTACCTCTAATATTATGGAGTAACAAACCTTTCATATGTTATAAAGATCTCATAATGTGATGCCCCAAGAAGCAGAGAGAAGTCATGATTAATTCCCAAAACTTTCCAGGGTGCAAAGAAACTGTGCATCACATTAGCTATGGAGTCTCTTTTGTAAATCACAGAAGGTTTTTAGGTTATTCCCACATTCCCCCTCCCCATCCCTGCCTTTTCCAAAGATGTGATTTTAAGTATAACCATGTTACAAATGAGTTTGAAAAAGACATTTTCAAAAGTTGGGTCAATTAATTCAAAACTATTTACTAAAATCCTCATCCAAATTTATCTTTGAACATTTACATTTAACCTTATGATACTAAGAACTCAGAATATTGGGCTGAAAAGGTCACATTATTTGGAAAAAAATAAAAAAGGATCTTTAATCTAAGAATACTTAAATAGAACTCATTTTCACTACCAAAGGTACCATAGGTACAATGAAAGAAAGGAAATGAAAAAAGAAATAAACCAAACAAATTTCATAAACTTTGGGAAAGAAAAAAGATTCAAAGATCTGAGACAAGCTTGTGAAAAAACAAGAACAAAACCAGTGTGAAGAGAAGGTATAGTACTGTGTAAAACTGTATCACATTTTATACATGCTTCTCAGATTTATGTATTTTGCAAATTTTGAGTACAGTTGAACAGAATTAGCTTTGTTCTTATACCACCTGTAGGGCCATTATCATTGATTGAAAGAAAAACAATTTTATTGCTGTCATTAAATAAATGTAATGTAAATAATAAATCTTAGAAGTCATCTTGTTTTAGTATTGTCTCTTTAGTTAGGCTGTAGAGTGGCATCAGGAAAAACTGAACTGAAGAATAGTGTCTCATTAGAAAGTGAAACATTCATGGCCCAGGTCTTTAAAATCTAAGCTTGATCAGTTATATCTACTGTACAGGATAGCTACTTATATTGGCAAGGAGAGGGACAGATGTCTTAAACAGATCCTTTTCAGTTCTAATATCTGTTAGAGCATAGATGTGTTCCAGAAGTGAGCTGACTGGGTTCAAGGAAGTTCAATAGCTCCAAACATGGAAGCACCTACCTGCCTTGCTATTGCAAGGACATGCAGTTCAAATTAATTTGCAAATCTGTTCTTCACAAAGATACTGATTAAATGAGCTAAGTCATTCATATCAATGTTTTTTTTCTGAAAGAGGAAGTCTGACAAAAACAATGTAAAAAAAGAAAACAGGTGCAGATGCACATAATGAAATTAAAGTATTAGGTGTACTGCAGTGCTATCATGTTTTCCACCTGCTCTGCTTGTGCACATGTAGCTTTTTGCCAATACACTCACCAGAAAGGAGGGAGACTTTGTATATTAATATAGAACCTTGTTTTGTCAAACAATTTGTTACTGAGATTTTCATCCAGGTTTTTCTAAGGCTTGTGTGTTTTCATGATTTGTTAAAAGCAGCTTTACAACAGGCATGCTAGTGTTAGCAGATATTTCTCTTCATTATTTAGTATAATGGGCCAGGATAAAATGAATGAACAAGTCTCAGTGACTGTCCCAGAGAGCTTTTACCTTTAAAAGGCTAAATAAGGAGGCAGATCACACAATGAGTAAATGCTAGATATGTAAAATCCAAGTGAGGTTACCTTGTGTCCTCTGATATACGGAGTGTTTTATTTTTTTATTATAGAATTGTGTTAGGTAGTGGAAAAGGGGCTTCTAGATGGGTATAAATGAAAAGAGCATGAGTTATTTGGGCAAACTCTGGAACTCTTTTTCCTTCCATAAGAAATTAAATAATAGACAATCACTGTGTGATATTGTAAGTATGTGTATTGGAAAAAAGTTGTTGTACATTATAAAGAATATAAGTTAAAATTTTGGAAAGACTTACCTTTCCACTTCACTTTTTAATATTGAGACCTTCTTCAAATAGAATGATACATATATTTCAAAAAAAAAAAAAAAAAGATTGAACAAGAAAACCAAGATATTCTTTGGTCCAAAAGAACCAAAATATTTCTTTGGTCTTGCTCAGTGATTGAAACAAAAACCTGATGCTCTATTTAATGAATACTTTTCCCTCTTTAACTTAAGTGTTCCTTATTAAAACAGACTGAAAGGTACTAATGATATGAACTGCTGCAAATAGTAGGATAATACTACAATGAAAATCACAGTGACTGCCAGATTTAAAATGGTGATCACCTGCATGCATAGTTAACTCACAGACTGTCAAGAGGAAAGGTCACACCAGTTGACAAGGCAGCGTGGAATAAACACAGAACATGGAAATACCGGTGTTATATAATCATAAATATAAGTGATTGTCAGATTTTTAGATGACAAATACTTGCATTCATAATTAAATTAGACACTTGTGGGATAATGGCTGAGGTGACTTAGAAATTAGAACTTATATTCACACTGTTAAGTAAGGCACAGCATTGAAGAAGCTTCCCAGGTGGAATGTGGCTGACATGCAAGCAATCCATTCCATGGGAGTTCCCTAGGCCTGCAACCTTAGATGTTGGTAATGCCAGGGGAACTTGGTGTGCTGACTCTAAGAGGCGCTGCCCACAGGGTGGAGCGGTGTGGAGATGCCGCGGCCAGGCTCTGCGATTATATGGGAACTTAAAGGTGTCATGGAACTAATAAGCTGCATATTTACTACCCTGGACCAACAGTCTGCCATGTTTTTGACAAAATGCTGTCCTTTTGGTGAACTTTGCTCATTATAACATCATTATAATACCAAAACACACCTCCATCCCAAAAGCTACCCGCCTCCAAGGTGCAACCACCCCTCACTGAGCTTGCACACTGAATTTTTCTAGCTTATAACTTTAAAAGCTAAGCGAGAAAACTTTACACCAATCCTAAACAAAGGTATGTATGACTAGAGTCACTCAAGCTCCACCCGAAAGGTGAAAAATAGTATAAAATGGTTTAAGAGAGAGAGAATGTTAGGGAAGACACCATTGTGTACCACTCTGACCTCTGGGATCAGTTGACGGGCTGAGCCTCTCTTCCTCCCCATCAGGACGCCTTTGGGTAAGAGTCGAACACTTGGTTATATCAAGTGCCTCTGCGGGAAACTCAGAAATCTCTCTATAGAGTCGCTTTATTATCTTTTAACGCGTTTGTGTCCAGCCGTGTTACTCATATTCTTGATATACACGTTTGTGTCCTGCTGTGTTATATACATGTTTGTGTCCGGCCGTGTTATTCACACTCATATTCTTGGTATTTGCATGTGCTTTGCAGACAGTGCATTTATCACCGGTAATCCAAAGAATCTGTGTGTCTGTTGCTCTAATAAACTGCACTCTTCACTGCTCTGGCCATGACAGTTCCTTCAACACGACCAGACAGGGGGGTGTAAAAAATTAATGCTGTTGCCTTAGCGAAAGCCCTGAACTAATAAGTGGCTATACACACAGTCCTTAGAAAATAAACCGTAGACCAAGTCTGAGACTAAGACTGGACCTAGCCGCACCTAGACTCCTCTCTGAGAAGGAGTTTAGAAAGCAAGGGGGTCCTGTCTGAACCTCGCGACTCAACAGGAGGGTTCCCCCCCCAGCCACTCCTCAGACTCCTATTTGTATGCAACAGTAACTTAACGCAACAACACTGTTGAGGAAAAATGTCAAATCATCTGAAAATACTGTCCAGAGCACTTCTTATAAATGAGAACAGAATTTTGGAGATAGTTTTGAATCTCTCAGCCACCATTCTACAATAATAGTATACAATCTAGACTGTGTACCTTCATCTTTCAGTAATATTCCTTTTGATTAATTGGTGTGGGTTCCATTGTCTGTACTGCTCCAGAACTTCCACACAATCATGTCACCCATTTTTGAGCAATTACAGTATCTATAATCTTTATATGTAAAACTGTTGCACAACAACAATTAACTATCATCCCTATTGATGTCATTTTTATTCTGGTCCAGCAAGTGGGAGTTTTACTGCTGACTTGAGTGAGGCTAAATTATTTAATGATATAGTCAAAAATAGTTTGCTTTTAACAAGCTGCCAGACCAGAGCAGAGCAATGGTAACTGATTAAATTTGTGCTATCTGCTCTATTTTACTTTACAACAGGTGTGCTTAATGACTTTCACACACAGCTAAGGAAGATCACTTCCTACCTTTCAGCAAAAGAAAGATGTTTTTAACAGTCTTTTGATCATACTGCAGGTGATATGGAAAATAATAGACAATCTGTTCTAAGATGACCATAGAAAAGAAAAAAGTCTCATTTCTAACACAAAATAATTTTACAGTGACAGTCAAGTATTGGCCTGACAGTCAAATAAAAATGAAAGATTATTTTAAATCTTTGTGATTAGAGTGCTACCAGAAGTGGGAAATCTGGGCCTTCTAAATCTCTTAACAGGTTTATACTTGCCTGCATGTTATTAACACTGTATTGAGGTAATGCTCCTTGAAGAGCTAAGAGAAAAGGTAGTTTTGACTCCGTCCAGTCCTGAAAAATTCAGCACTGAGGATTAGCACATCAGAGGGTCAGCCGAAAAGCCTGGTCTGGAACAACAAAGAAGCAGGGATCAGACAGTAAGTCAGACATTGCTTCATTATTTTGTTTTTCTTTGATTTTTCCTGTAATGGATATCAGCTTTTGATGTTACCATCTGCTGTGAGTTATCTTGCTGATTGCTGTAGCACAGGGAAGTGTTTTTGAGAAAATAATTTTTTAATGGGGTGAAATGAAAAACAGTTAGCTCTGACCTCCTCTTAGGGAAATGAGAAACCCAAAGTAGCGCAGAGGTCACTAACTTCTAGGCAGCTGGAACAGAGAACAACATAGCAAGTAATTTGAGACTCTGGACAGTGAAATGTCTTGCTTTTCATGACTCTTTATGAAGGAAAGCTGACAGATTTTGGAATCTCAATCTGGGTTTTTCTGTCAAAGGAAATATTAGTTAAATTAACAGCAGATTTTGTGAAGGACAGATTAAAGGACGTGAGGTAAATAGAACCAAAAGTGGGCAGAAACTGATTTCAAGAATTCTTACAATTTAATGAATCAGTAGTGCCTCTGCTGTGGTCAGTTCCAAAAGTGAAAAATCAAACTATGAATGAAAATATGACTTATGCCATTAGACAAATATAAACCTATACTTTACAGTAAAAGTTGCAGACCACAATCAATATCAACAACATACTTGCTAGCAGCACAGAATTTAAAAAAAAAAAAAAAATCAGGAACATGTCAGAAATACTTAAAAATACTTTACACAATTATTATCAGACACAGCCTTAGTGTACTTCTAGTTACTGGAAGTGAATTCATTATATAGTTTTTTTGGTCATATTACAAAAGTTCTGCTCAGAACATACTTTCTTGGCTGCACTTTTCACCTCTAGATAACTCCCCCAGCCCGCTGTTTTAACGCTGTCTTTCTTCAAACACTCTGCACACTGCTTATGCCACTCTCAGAATTTTAATGTGAATTTCTCAGAATATGGAGTGTTACGAAGCATTAACACTTAAACCCACTGATAATACCCACATGGCTTGGTTTATTTTTTTATATCTGTATATTGTATGAGCTACAGAGAACAATAAAACTGAATAAGTACCTTAGAGAGAGAGACAGAGAGAGCCTGTGTGTGAAACGTGCTAAGTAATTACAGTGGTGCTATTTAAGAACTATAGCCAAGGCTATTTCAACTATAGAACGGTTTTAATCAGATGATTAGCAGTAGTTAAAATGCAGTTTGTTGTCAAAGTTTGCCTTAAGGCCTTCTGTTACCCTTATTCTGTTAATTCTGCTACAAAATGAATATCAAGTCTGCTTCAAGAAGCAAAAATATGTAGGTTTTCAACACATTCACATGCCATTTTGAATTAATAACACAGGAAGAAAAGCTTTATAGCAAGTCCCGTTTTCCCAATCCTGTAACTCCAAACTAGCCTCATGTTTACTGCATGCAGTAGAAGAACAAATTTGAAAGCTTTTTATTCATAATACATACTGGAACTTAATAGAGCTTTTTTAATGACAAATATGTATTTTAATAATTCAAATTGAAAATGGGAAATCAAAATACAAAAATCCTGTTGAGGATATGTACACAGAAATTGCATACTTCTATTACCTTCTTGGTCTTCTCTTTCTGTTCTGGCATGCACATCTTCAGATTTTGTGAAACAACCAGAAAATAGCATAGCAGATTTTTCATATTCCGTTTTTCTTAGAGTCACAATTCTTTCAGGTTCCTGACTAGAGATCACATAACTAAGCAGAAATAAATAGCTACATGTAATAAAAATGCATCAGGAGCAAAACAACAGTCATTCTCCCATTATTGTCCCATTCAGAGTTTAAATTATAATTCAGATAATTCAAATCCCGTGCTACAAGCATAGCTAAAATGCTTTAGAAGAAATTGTGAAAAATGTTGATATATATAACTTCTGGTACCAATGTGTGCAGTAACACATGTTGTGCACATAATTCTACACTCCTGACAGTATTTCGTAACACACTATAAAGCTTTTCAAATCTGTTGAATGGTGGGGGTTTTTAGCTTGCTCAAATGAAAAAGCAAAATTGATTTGGCTTTATGCAAAACAAATACCTGCCTAATTATTAAAAAAAAAAAATCTATACAAACAAATAGGCACTACCTCCAATAAACAATGTACATTATCCATGGACATCTGTCTTATGTTCTTCGGTTTACCTTGACCTTGAAAAGGAAGGAAATAACATACATAAGTCTTCAGATTCCTGGAAGAAGGAGGTCCCCAGTTTAATGATGGTAAACAGAGTTAAAAAAAAACAAAACAAAAAACCAACAAAAAAAAAGAAAGCCACAAAAAAATTAAAGTCAGCAAAGTGAAAGGAAAAAAAATGGACAATTATAGAAAAGGAGAACTTTAAAATGGGTAATCAAAGGAAATTTGAAAGAAACCACATAACCTAGAAAAGCTGACTTTATTGCAGCCTATTAGCTATTTTTCCTTGTATATTTCCTAGTGCTTGAGAAGTAACAACGAACTCAAACTAGTTCTAACTAAAGTGGTTTTGTTATAGTGAAAAGCAAATAGTTTTAAATACGTACATGTACACTTCAGAGCAGACACATAAGGATCAACTTAAACTGCAAAAAGCCTCCTAACAATACAGATCTCAAAAAAATACAGAGAACAGATGAGATTGAGAAAACCAAATTAATGTTGCTAGTTCTTAATAGGTCAGTACTCAGTATACAGGCTCCCAGTAAGCTCTCTAATTTGAGTACAAAATGTTACAGATAAATGAAGAGCTCTAAGCAAATTATACATGAATAATTTACATGAGCTGCTTAACTTGGCTTTTGACAGGAAATAAAGCAAAGGAGAATGAACTAATGTTAACTTACTGTAAGGTCATGGACTTCTGGAGCAGAAGTTAGATAACATGAGATATTCCCCTGACACCAGTTAGAAAGATAACTTGTTATAAGTATTTTTAAAGGATGTCATGGTCAATGCATAAAAGGTTAGTTAAGTTAAAGTTAAGGCAAGACTTTAACAAGGAGAAATCATATTTGAAAAGGATTCAAAATTTGCATATCTTAAGCTCTTACAGTTGAGGCTTTGTCTACTACCTCTGTTACACATGGAGTAGTACAGAATGTTTTTTAGTTAATATTTCTAGCCAAAAAGTCCTCTTGCAGACTACAGGAAAAGAAATTAAAACATCCAACCTGAAAAAGAGGCTGTTTCAAAAATTGAAATGCTGAAGTAAAACTGGGAAAACATCCAAGCTGTGTTTGAGTTAAAAACAGAAGTACAATGCTACAATCTGTTGTGTTTAATCTAGTTTATTTTCTACTATGTTATTTTAAAAGGTATTTTAAATTTGATTTCATAGACTTCTACAGAGACCATGGAAGCCTTTCAGAGGTCTAGATACTTTGGCTTTTTCCACAGATACCTTACTTGGGCTTTAAATAGCAAGTCACAATTTTGTTACAGTTCCTTTGTGTTTACAAGTCCCTACAAGCATGCTTTTCCAAGAAAAAATAGTTCCCATCTCCCTATAATGCCTTTTATTTATCAGCAGGTATTTGCTATGGCCAAACATCTGCAGTCCACATCCATATTTTTCAACACTGAATAACAGGTCTCATCCATTCTATACAACTAGATCCTGCATACATATAAAATGACAAAAAAACCCCCCATATGCTATCTTTCATAGAATTACTACTGCAACAACTCATGCTAGGGGAATACATAAACAATAGGTTATTTTTCCTTCTTTGCCATTGCAAGTACTTTCAATCACTTAACCACCATAATTGCCAGCTTCCCTTTTCTAACTAGACTTCCTTATCCACTGCTGAATATCTAGAACTGTGATAACCAGAGTTACCTAGCTCCTGTTTCCAACCTCATATACCTTTCTGTTCTTCCTCCTTCCAATGCTCAGCTGGTGTCTTTCAAGACATGACCTCCAGTGTCACCAGGTGCATCTCCCAACTTACTTAGCCACTGGCTTACATTCAGGAAGTGTGAGGGCTGTCCCTAAGTGCTCACCTGGGTGTGATTCTCCAGCAGATGAAGCCAGTGCTAGAGTTGTCCTGGCTGGTATCTGAGTTTCTCCAGTTAAAGCTCTTTAACTTTGTGTGCAACACAGTACTGCTGATTGCAGTGTAGTCTAAGTGGTTGAGTGTAGAATTACAAAAAGGCTTAGCTTCAAACTTCTATGCTGCTGTGATATGCTATCCTCTTCCTACAGACTGGTATTTCTTACCAATTTACAGTCACATGTAATCATTAACACCCATAATTGAACCTCAAATCTTTGACTGGGCTGTTGAAGTGCAGGCAGCTCAAGCCTCGAGTGACTGTTTCTTTTATAATTTTGGCACCTGTTCTAGAGATATCTGGCTGCATGGAATAGGAATGTTAAAGGACATCCTGACAGGATCTATGTATAGCTCAGCCACTCAATCACAGTTATCTAATCTTTTATAACTGTAATTACTTTTGATCATTAAATGATTGTACAAGAATTAGCTGAAAATTTGTGAGCTTGAAATGTGATTCAACTTGTGAAAAGAAATTTGAGATCATATTCTCAGTTTAAAAGTCATTAAGTATATGACAAAAAATGATGCAATATGCAAAAAATAAACCAAAACCAAAAAAAAAAAACAAACCACCAAACCTGAAGTGTTTTTCTGCCTGTTCCTATTTTCCAGAAAGATGAGGATTGTTAAATACCTACTCGTGAAGGGACACTTCCTTGATATTTCTGATATTTAATAACTCTTGCTTTCTAAGTGACTATAACCTTCCAAGAAGTAGTGAATTCCTATAGAATAGTTAATACATGAATTAAGGACACAGTTTCTAGAGTTATTAAATGCTTTGCTAGATCAGGATCTGAATTATCTTCCTTGCCTGAAGCATGCTTATTCTAACTGATTTTGGTGTATCTCTTAAAACTTGGAACTTCCTTGTATTTTACTGTCATGTTATCCAGAGGTAATGGCAGAAATTACAATGGTAGAAGGAAGAAAAAATTACAGATCAGTCTACATTTCCATTAATTTATAGGTGTTTTCTTTGTGAAAGGAAAGTCTTTGTGAAAAATATGTGCTGAAAAGCACGCTGTATCAGTCAAGAAAACTCCTACTTATTCTTAAATCTGTTCCAAAGAGGAGGTGAAGCACTGTTTATTGCCCAGAATGGGTGAAATAACAACATTGGGGTTTTTTTCAGTTAGCGATGGTCTTTCTAAAATAAGAAGTCATTATATTTAGGTTTTCTCCCTGGTAGGATCTCATGAGCTTAGATGACTTTAGATGCTCACCTCTTAAATTACTATTTATAAGAGTCCTCCTAAGCATCTGTCACATCCTGAATGTCTCACAACATGCTTAGTTTGTTGACCTGAAAGCTCCCAGTACTCCAGCACTTTCCAGGTTGCTCTTGCTTACCCTAAGCAACAAGATGTCTAGCTCCCAAATTCCGCAGGTGTATAAAAGAAAGGCTGAGTAATGCTTAAACCACTTGATCTAATACTTCTTAGAGAAACAGTCACATCACAAAATGAAGTTACAGCTGTGGAAGGTAATAACAGCACTGACATTTTAAACAGAAAAAGAAAAAAAAAAGTATTCCAATTAAAGACAGTAGAAAGACTTAATCTGTTCTCTAATTACACTTAACAATGCACACATACATAGTTTGAGGAGTGAAGATTTCCAGTTCTCAAATGCATACTTTAATTATTACGTTCTAGTTTTGTATACTACCTGTCTGGCTTTCTGCCAAAATGGACAAAAACTCTCTTTCAGCTCTTGTGAAAGTATTGAAGGAGGCTCCACCAGAAATAGCTTGTGGCTCGGTGTTGGGGAAATGTTCAAGAAAGGTGAGGGTATGATTTTTTTCTAGAAATTATATGTTGTTTCTCTTTTGCATGTGTGAGTGAATGCAGCATTAACGGTAGTCAGTAAGCTAACCTCAATAAATGCTGTACATTTCTGAGGCTGTACATAGACTTGTTTTCCTTTGACCCTAATTCCCTGTATTGTATCTATGGCAAAACTCAGATCCATATGCTTAGTGTCTCCTGACTTGTTTTATGCAAATCTTCATAATTTTGTGTGTTTTATAGATCAGCTTTCTAAGGTGAACTGTAGGTTGCTCCTGAAATGTAGATACCTATCTGACATTTTTGGAACTTTATTGGTGACAAGGAACTTGGGATTTAGGTAGGTGTTGCGCCTACTGCATAGGTGCCTAAATGTTAAATTATATTTGGTCTTTAATTTATTTTTTCTTTTTCACCAATTAGTTCACTTCTAATTTATAGTTCTTGGACTTAAATTTTTGCCTTTGTGGGTCCCCAAGGCAACTTAGGACTTAATAAAACTATTTGTTGCTATAAGCAACAGAAATGTTTTTCAACACATTATCAGACTGATGGTATCATTTGAATTTTGACGGTTTGCTGCAATACTATCTTTATGATTGTTGTCATGGAGGCAGATAAAAATATTTTGATTGGTTGGCACATTGCAGGTGTGAGCTAGCACTGTTTCCTGTACTACTTTTTAAGATGAAAATGATAAGTAATGGACTAGTCCCATCTGAGTTGATCTTTGGGGAGAGATAATCCTTCAGTTTCATGGAAAAATGGTCCTGTTTGGAATAATTTAATGGGAACTTTAGTTTAAAATGCCAGTATATTACCAGTCACACTGTATTTTATAACATAAGTGCATGCAAACACTAGCATATTTCACTGATTAAAGTACTGGGAATATAGCCTAAAAACATAGGATTTATTTTTCATGTTGTTATTTGTATGTATAGTTATCACCAGACATACCACTCTGAGTATTATTAATACATATTTGGGTTACTTGCAAGAATAGATATGTGAAAAGATGTCATAAAATTAAAAGGGATTTTATCGATGTGAAATTTTTTACTCCATTCGGACCTCAAAATTTAGTTTTGTCAAATTCCAGTATCAATTAAAAATATGATAAGCAATTAAACCTTAGCACCATCCCTTCAATGAAAATCCTTTTCATCTTGAGTAGGGCCCATATATACTGGAAGAATTGTATCTCTGTTTCCTGCTCTTCTATTGCATGACTTCATTTTTATTTTTATTTTTTTCCCCTGAGATGTAAGTTAATGCTGCCTTATGGATGGCTGTTGCTAACTGTAGTATACAGAAAGTTAAACTGAATGCTAGATAAGTATCCCTCCTGTTGCTTCAACTCAGTGAATTGCAAATCATTAACAGTATCTGTAAAACCAGTTTGGTTGAGAAGACTTCATGGACTTCCACTGAGGAATCCATTTCTTTCATCTCCATTCACAGCTACTGATGAAATAAATTATTTTTGTATCCTTGCTCAAACAATTATAAATGTGAAATTATATTCAAATTATTTTAAATTGACTTTTACAATAAACTAAGTTTAATCCCCCCCCCCCCAGTAAATGAAGACATTCCAAGTATTCACTTCCTAATTTAACTTACTGAATTTTCTAGGCTCAGAAACTTGAAGTTCTGATAAACACAATTGAAGCAATCCATTTCCTAGTAATACAATTTGCAGTAATAATTCCTAAATAATTTATTTTGTTGATTCCCCTAGAGTTTGCAGAATAACTCAAATGATAGCATCTTGAGATAGACTCTTCTGCTGATTAAAGTCAAAGTATAACTTCTGATTAATCTTGAGTTGCATTATAAATCTGATTTCAACCTTTTCTCGCAATGTTCATAAACAAAATAATCTCAGTTTTAGAATCCACAGGGTATGTCTGAAATTGAATCAATAGGTTCCTGAAGCATGGCAAACTTAAAATTAACATATTGTGATAATTATGGGGCCTCTTATAGCTTATATGAACTCTGTGTAGTTCTGAGTCAGAATGCAAAGCAGTCTGAGTTTTAGCTGGGCTTTGCCTTCTTATGTTCATCTTAGTTTAAAATAAAACACTAAAGACTAATTGCAAAAAAGTTTTTTGTCCTTTACTGTTTCTGAACAGAAAATGCTTCATTTCTCAGGCAAAATTTTTGCACAATAAAATAACTTCCCCTATAAACCATGAGTTTGAAAAGGAAAGGTTGTTTTGCCAAATCTTTAAGAGGTGTGTCACACAGTCACCCAACAGCTCGGGAAGCAGAAAGAAGCACAATTCAGGTATCTATTGGACCGTTTTCAGCAGTTCAGAATGGAAGAAACCAATGCAGAAGCTTGATGACATGTATGGCTCATCTTTCTTACAACCAGTGGTTCACTGGGGACTCCCTTATGATTTAAAAATTCTGTTCTTTTCTCCTTATCTAAAAGCAATGGCCTGTTTAGAAATTCAATGCAATGTTTTCCACCAAACTTATTGTTTACCTATTGAATAATTAAATTGGACTGAGTCCTGAAACAGCTCTTGCCCACTGTGCATGTATTTGATATGCTAGATAAGTTATTTGAATGTGCCTATAGAGTCCAAAATTGAAGTTGATGACCTGGATTCTGTTTAGCCATCAGAAGCCTGAAATATCATCTCAGTCTTGTGTCAGGAATTTGATCATCAGCTAACAGGGATTTGTTGATCAGAATTTTGTCATAGGTATTTATTAAAACCAAAATAGTTTCTACATTTTTGGTACATTATGCCAGAATGTGCAAAGAAGGAGGTAAAAGAGATCACTTTACTAAACACATCCATTTTAAGTACAGTGACAAGACTGGTTGATTTAACTCTTATTTTAAAGCTTGTTAATATCTTAATTGGTAAACATGAATTATTTGCTGGTGACGGTGAAACTGGGCCACCAAAAGCCTGAAGAAATCAAAACTTTCATTAAAAAATAAAATAGACAAAAAAAAGTTATGGCTCTTTTTTCCTTAGAGATATAAATTTGTTAAAAAAAAGCTCATTAAAGGAAGCCTGTAAATGGTAAATAAATCAATCAACCAAAATTGAAGCAAACAAAATGTTCCTTTTGTAAATCAGATGACATTAAAATGGAAGAAGAAAAAAAAGGTCCAACCAACTACATTATTTTCAAATGTTCTCTTGTTTTTCTTTAGTTTGAGAAAACAGAGAAGGAGAGAATTAGGATGTTAGGAATTGCACAGTGAGTTGTGAATCTTGACAATTAGGCTGAAGAAACATGGTGTTTGTCAGTCATTAAAATGGGGGAATGCAAAGGCTAAAACAGACGCTGCCAGTGCAGCCTCTTAAAATTAAAGATGTTAATCCACCAGGTTCTTCAATTGGAAAGACTGGATTTTCAATGAGTTTTGCTAGAGATTATTGCATATATCAAACAGAAATTATCATTACACAACATCTCTTAGGTTTGGGATGAGAAGATACCTACAGTTTCTAAGGAAATCAGCAGAAACTGACTTTTTCCCTGAACTATCCACCCATGTTATGTTATTTAAAAAGCCTAAAGAAATTCAAAAGCAAAATGCATCAGTAACTCAAAGCTGAGAGTGAATATATCCATATGTGTATTTTGAGAGCAAATGTTTACAGGGATTATGTAATTGGCTAAAGAACAGAAAGAAAATAAAAATGTGAAATCCAAAAACTTGCAGTCTAACATAACAGACTTGCCACATTGAGGGCTTACGTACATAAGGAAGAGGATTTATGTCCATATAACTTCTTTTCGCTAGTTGTTTGGGACAATAACACATACAACCCATAAATTCAAAATGGGATTCAGTGCTTTTATTCTTAAAAATCCTCCATGATCCACAGATCCCAACTAACATTTTAAAAGAAATTTCAATATTGACTAAAAAGGCATAGTGAGAATAAAACTGGTAACAAAGGTGTGAAAAATAATAATGCCAAGAATTTTTAGAAGATAAAGATGGACTTTCACAATAACAAATTATGACTCTACATCCATTCGCAGAGAGATCCGATAGGTTTCTCAGACCTTATCTTCTCAAAGCTTTTCACTTTTGTCTGCAATTTCTGACTTATTTTATGTTTTCTTAAGTGTACCTGTGACGCTAGATGTTCCTGTTACATTATCTACTATTGATCTGCAATCAAATCAGAGCAAATTGGA
The DNA here is from genome assembly GCF_034638445.1 of Ciconia boyciana. Classification (NCBI taxonomy): domain Eukaryota; kingdom Metazoa; phylum Chordata; class Aves; order Ciconiiformes; family Ciconiidae; genus Ciconia; species Ciconia boyciana. Next base: position 23,582,233 of record NC_132938.1, read on the forward strand.
GTAGCAATTCCCACAAAATTTTCTAGAATAATTTTGAACTGTGAGGACTAAAAAATGCTGGAGGATTATAAACCACTCTGAAAAATAAACTTTGTCTCTACTTGTGACCAGCATAACAAGGTAATGGAACTATCTTTTCTTCACTTCTTTATATCATCTATGGAAAGCCACCAAGAGTAGATAATGCTTGACTGCAAGAATAGTAATTGTGTTTGTTTGCAACATAAGAGGCATAGTCTTTATATACTTTCCTTGTGCATCTGTTCCAGAAAGGCCAGAAGCAAGTCTTTCATTAATCACTTATTGTCATGTGCAATAAATCTACCTAAACTCAGTGTGATATAGTTTTTCCAAATTCTCAGTTCATTTGTAAATGTTACGGGTATGTCAGTCCAACTTGGGTTAGCTCTTTCCTTCATCATGCTGCTAAAGTATTTATTCAGCTCTGCCAAAGTTGCCTGAACACTACCAAAACATTGTTAGCAAGCTAATTAGTAGTGACTGTGCTATGCCTACACACCAGTTAACTATTATGTAGACATACCCTGTATTACATTTTGTATTTGCCATCCAAAACTTGGCATCTGTAGGAAAATAATGTGGTTTGCTTTTTTTTTTCTCTTTTCTTTCTTGGTTTCTTTATTTTTTTCTCTCTAGATACAATTTGTAAGAATACTTTGTATTGTGAGCAGAAAAAACTGTGGAAAGAACACAAGAATTGTCACGTATTCCAGAATGGTAGGTATAACAGATGAAGAATTGAAATGAGCAAGATAAGAGTACTACAAGAATTGCTCTTTCCTCCCTGCTTTTCATTTTCCCTGTGCTGAACTCAGTGAAAAATTAGAAAGTGTTGAACTTCATGGTGCCAAACCACAACAAAAAGTAATTATGAAAGCAATCTGGGAGTTACAATACATTTTAAACTACACAGCTTCAATTACAGACTTCTTCAAATTCTAAACGTAGGTCTTTCTTATCCCAGATGCAGTATAGATGATAGAAAATAATGTGTTCAATTTATAGGGTATCATATAGCTCCCACACAATATTCAAACATGGGAAACAGCTTTGATCAGTAGAGTTAATACCTTATTCTTCTCCCCATCTAAAGAGGGAGAAAGTGGTCTTGTACTGCCAAATCCCTAAGTGCCATAAATTTGAACATAAGGTTTATCTGATCATAAACTCAAGATTCTGTAGGGATCATCGGGGGGCATCTTTGATCCCTGGAAAATCTGCACTGTAAAACAACTATGACCAGGAAATTACCCCTAATTATCATAGGTAACCTAATCAACTAGATTTAGAAATTTTATCATAACACAATAAAGAGAAAATTAATAATTCTGAATAGAATTGGTCTTTTTACAATGCTGATTTATTTTTCTGATTGAAAAAAAGATGATAAAGGATTTTTTTGAATTCTATTAGGAGTTTTCTCGAACATGTATAGTAATGGGAATAAATGAAGTACTGAATCCTCACCAAAAAGAAAATAATAGAACTGTGATTGACTGTTCTTAGGTTTACAGGGTTCCCTATAATTGTAGCCTGTGAGGTGCACTGAGAAATGTTCACAGCTTCAATGACTTCTTAGTTTTTAGGGGAGCAGACAATCTTAATAACATGGGTGGCAGGAGAACAGTTTGATAAGGACCTCCATCCCTTCTCTTGGCAAGTTCAACCTCATTCTTTCATGAGGAAATTTGAAGCAATTTTACTAGCTATTTCATTATCTGCACATATTCTATTTACAGTGCGGGAAGCTGGGCAGAAAAGAAATCTGGGGAAAAAAAGGCACAAAAATCTTGTAAGAAAAAATACTAGTAGCGTTTTGCAAGTAAATGTATGGAATCAGCTCACATTCATCAAAAAGATACTGAAAGATATCCTTTTATATTCTGATGTCTACATCGGATATAATGGGTGTTGGCTGAAAACTTTGTAGCAATTAATCCTAATATGTGCTAACTTCTGTGCAATTAGAATTTCTATCAATCTGATACAACAGTGTTTATTTTGCAGATGTCAAGTGTCTTGCACTAATCTCTAGAAAAATAATTAGAATATATTTAATAACTGGTAAAGAAAATTAAGAGTTAAGATTTTCAGAACAGCTTAGGAGTTTAATTATTTAAATATTGGTGTAAAATGCTAGCTCATGTGTTTGCTTATCATTGCATACTAGAAATATGAGATACTTAAGATCTTCTGTCTATATCTGATTTGAAACTTAAAACCATATTCTAGACTTCCTGTTACTATGAAAATGAGTTGTCAAAATAGATTTTTAAAAAGTATGCAGTAATGAAAGAGACAAGATAACACTTAATAAAATTGTATGTGTTTTATAAAATCTTGAACTATTACAACTGTTTAGTAACATGATATTCCAGCATCATGCCTACATTTTATTTGGAAAAGCTGTGGTGGTCAGGAAAATATAATAATAAAATTTATTTAAATTTGTGTTTGCTTTAAATTAAATAATTATTCAATAATCTGAAAGATCATTTATATAATGTTTGAATTAACAGGCTATTAGCAAGTTAGGTAGGGTGTTGTATGATAAAACATTACAGTAATTACAAAAATAAATAATTAATTTAAGTATTTTCATAGTTTTACATCGTGTTTCAGGTTAAAAAAAAGTTTCCTACATATTTTACTCCTTGTCTATTTATTGGGAAAAGAAAGGAATTCAAATTTCAAGAGGCATTTTCATTTTTCTATAAAGTTTTGTGATCTCCCAAGTTGTTGGAATTCTCTACTTGCCTAGAGTTATAGAGATTTATACTGTCCTTGTCCCTTTTAACTTTGGCCAGTGTTAGCTGGAGTCTTAGGCAAACAGAGACTATATTCTCTTTTGTGTTCAATAAACTTATACAAATAAGAAACTTCTCTAATTGTAAAACTGAGTTTTTTCTTAGTTATTCTCTAAGTCTCATATTAAACATTGTTTTTAATAAAATTTCCGATAAAAGTTAATTATCTATATGGATTATTTTTGTTACTTTAAGCAGTTACAACTCAGCTATTGCATGTTGTATTACGATGTAGCTGTAAATAAGTCACAGGCATCTTTGCTGAAAAAAATGTTTGTTGTATTAAGAGGGTTTTGTAGAAATCTCTTACACTCACATCCGGACTTGTAAAATAGCCAATCTAATGCCTGAAACCTTGGCTGTGAGGTAAATCTATTCATATATGAAAAAAAGAGTAGCTGTTTTACAAACAAAATAAGGAGTGCATCTGCTTTCTAACCATAATGAATTACACTGGCAGAAGACATCTTTAGAAAACTAAGTCTCACTATGCATATTAATACTTACTGCCACTGTGCTTGTAATATTCATACTTGCAATACTCTATTCACATTCTCTGCTCACACCACCCTGTTTATAGAGTTACACAGATACTGGAATTTACCCTATTTCTTAAATTACCCCAAAATAAAGCTTATAACATAAATTACAAGCAAAGAAACAATATTCCTCCTTCCAGAAATGTAGGTACACACCTCTTATCTATATTTTCAATACATTGTGATCATTATTGACATTTCAGAAAAAATAGCTTGTCCACATTTTAATATCTCTTTAATTAACAACTTTCCTTTTTTTCTGTTTTGAAATCAAATAACAAGAGGCTGAATGACTTGAGAAGTTACTTGACTTCATTATGACATAACAAATCATTGCTGAAATGATTAAAATATATATTTTTTTAAATTAACTGGACCAATAACACATACTAAGGAATGATTTTAAACCATTGCAACTTCTCCTGTGATTGAACAAATCAAAGGAGACTGGAATGCAGTCTCCAGTGTATGAGTCATGGACATTAAATGCTAATTACCAAATGTTACTTTAAGGGCTTTTATTTATTTATTTATTTGTTTGTTCTGGAAAGTCAGAAATTTAAGGATTATATTTGAGACACAGAGAGGAAAAGACAGCATAAGAAGACCACATTCAAATTCAATTTAAATGCCAGAATAGGACATTTCTTATCACTGTCAGACTAAATTTATACACTACAAATCTTCTCCTCCTATTTTTCAAAAACTCCATTCCCAAATTATAAGTTTTTTTTTTCTTGAAAAAGAGCAAAGTAATGAATGAAGTGAAGATTTCGTTTGTAAGCTGAAATTGTACATATTTAAATTGTGCACTACTGCTGCCAGTATTGCTGGTAGGTTAGATTTCAAATCATTGAATATCATAATACTTGTCTGGTGGCAATAGGCATGGGTACAGTTTTATGTATACAGTACTCCTTAAAGAAAAAAAGTCCTTATTTTTTGAATTGTGAAAGACCTTAAGTTTTTAAAGTGTGCACTACATAAAAGGTTATACTTCTAATAAAATATAGATTATATTTTGCTGGGACACTTTTTAAAATTGGGACACTTTTTAATATCTGTCTATCTCTTCATAAATATGCCCACAGCTTCATAATCTTTTAGACCATGTGCATGTGTTTTGCATTATGTCTACTGGAACATGACATGATTGCAAATAGTTTATAATCTGGTCTCTGAATCCCTATTTAACCCTTGTTTTATGGCTTAGATAATAGCTTCTATGCTTCTGGAAATAGCTTTCACAGAGTTATTAACAAATCAACCGATAGACAAGTTTTCAACCTCTTGTGGTTATTGAAAAAACACAGAAAAAGTGAAAAAAGTATTATTAACCCCCTTTTTTCGGCCTCATTCCCTTTCAGAAAGTCTCATGCAGATGGTATGAATATCCAAGCATTATCTGGTTTTTCCAACTAAATTTCTTGATGGTAGGCAAAAAACTTTATCTTTGAACTCATGCCAGGGACAGGAAGATATTTTCTGAATAAGCTCAAGACTCCTCATCGATGAAGGCAAAAATGAAACTTAGCTCCCCAGGATGAAAAGCTGAAGTGGGACATTGTTACGGCAGGAAGAAAATAAGTAAAATGAAAGGCTGTTTATGGGCAAGGTGGCTCAGGTTGCCTGATGTGGAACAGACTGGAAATATCCTCTTAACAACTCATAAATCCAGTCTCATTTTTGGTAGGATCCTGATAGCACCAGTCCTGTCTTTCCAGTGCTTCAAAACAGGCAAAATAGGCAAGAAAACAAAATAGGTATTTTGTTGTTCCTTATCGGTATTATGAATTAGGCAATTGCTGTCCTGTTGGTAACCTAAAACCAGTCCTTCAACTACAAGCCTGCTTACAAGTTATTACAGGTGGTTAAAGGACAGGCCACTAAACTCTACTAGAAATTACACTTAGCAGGTACTGAAGTCTTGGAGTTAGGTGATAAAACTGGAGGATTATCCAAAGGAATTAATAAGGAAGATTAATCATTACTGGTGAACTGTATTAAAACAAAAAAACACAAACAAACCAACCCCCCAAACCATAAGAAATAAATGACAAGAAAACATTCCCGAATACCTTCAGAATGTAAACCCTAAATACTTATTTTCTAATAAGACATTTGCATATTTTCCCCTCCCAAGATCTCCACACAAATTGTCCAAACTATGTTCTGTCATTTTCATATTGTGAAATTAAGTCTTTTAAGGGGAATAAGAGGAAAAAACTTATATATTACTGAGAAAAAAGATAATTGTACTTTACTGATTCTGCTCTTTCAAAGTGCTCCAAACTTGGACTTCTGATAAAATTTTTATATGTCCAAGTCTAACATAAGATTTATCTTTTGAGAGGAAACCAATGATTCCATGTTTTCTGCCAATAAGAGCTATTTTCATTAGAACAGGAGTGGACACTTTTTAGTCTTAGTTATTGGGATTAAAGTTTTGGAAATATATATATTCAAGCTTCTTTCTGGAAACAATAATTGTGAAAAAGAGGTATATAATGCAAAAGTGATAATACTTTATATCTGACAGATTATCTGTATAATGCACATGAATTTAAGGACATGAGATGTAAACCTGTAAAAATTTCTTAATCCTGAATTTCTCTGCTTGAAGACTGCATTAAGCAGTACAAAGGTTAATGAGGTATGAACTGTTTAAATTCAAGTTCAAAGGGAATGGTATACACGTACCACACCAGGTTCAGCATTGGTATTGCTCTGCTTCTACAAGTATTACTGTTCCAGTAATTGGCCTTACAGATCTTGTCAAGCAACCCTACTTTAATTTTGTTTTCTTATTTATATTACATTTATATTAATATCCACCTTCCTGAGATGTATGAGTGTAATTTGTTTATGTTTCCTTTGCTGTACAAGTACTATGCGTTGTTTCGGCTAATAAAGAGAAAGCAGCTGTAGAGAGCAAGGTAGGAAGCTGTTAACCTTGTGTTGTTTGCTGAAGAGAGAGGAAAATGGCTTCTTCTTTGGCAGCATTTAATCATGCTTGGTCCAGGAGACTAGTGCATAGGAAGTGAAAGAGAAATATGTAGTGCACGCAGACATCAATAGATGTCAAGCAGAAGAGGGAGTCTGCCTGCCTCAAACAAGAAACAGACTCAAAGCCAGGTCTCAGGTGACCAAGAGAAGTTTTTTCTAGACATTCATCAATGGAGTTTGTTTCAATCAAAAAAACAACTCAAAATTGCTGGAATGGAAGAAAAGATATTGTGGGCAGAAGAGGGATTTTTTCTAAGTTTTTCAGTCTGTTAAATGCTGCAGTTATGAGTATTTATTACATCTTTAAACATATTTAAATAACTGGTAGCTCTTGTTTTAGTTAGTTATTTTTGTGTTCAGATAAAAGTTAGGTTAAAGAGATCTGGCTGTCTTTGTATCTTCTTCTGGATGCAGGAAAGTTCAGAGAACTCCACATCAAGACTTTTGTGATTTGAAGTCTTTATAAACTCTTCCATACAGGACCTAAAATTCAGTTGCTCATTGAAACTTTGTAATGTTAATCTTTACTGTTTGATGTTATTTTCCTAATTCTTTGCCTTTGGGCTTTTTTTGGCTTTTATACACTAAGCAAATAATTTTACTTATTAGACTGTTAAAACGTTAATTAAACACTTAGAAACCTTGTGAAAATCTCTTACAGAGAATGTTGGAAGAATTGACAGTTCTGGTTAAGAGAATAGGTGTAGCCACTTCAATAGGACAAGAAACCCAAAAAGAGAAATTGGGACTGTGAAGTGGTGAGAGCAGAGGTGTTGACTGCACTTCTGATCTTTGACTATCAGTAAATTTATTTATATGCTTAAATACAATTTTAGAAATGAATCCTTGATATTTTTGTCCTTCATCAAAATTAGAATTAAAATGAGAAATATTTCACTGGAAGGAAAATATTATCTAACAAAGAAGTGGGAAGGAATAATCGTTAGCTATTAATGCTCTTCCTATAACTTCTAATGGATTAATGATTACTTCAGAGCAGAGCTCTGTGAAACACTGGCAGAAAAACAGGAAACTGAAAAAATTGCCTGCTTTTATTCTTTATTATAAATTTGATTTTTTTTTTTTTCTCTAAAAGTTGACCAAAGATTCTCATAGAAGGACTCAAAGCCAATTTGGAGGAATTGTGTCCTTTTTAAAAAGATATATACTTTTCAAGCATTTCATGTCATTTTTCTTTAAAGACTGATTCTATTGGATAATGGAAACAATATTTAAAAGCAATTTAAAAAACATTGAGCAGTTATTTAACTAAATATTTCAGATGTATATTAGGCACTGAGCTTTCAAATAATTTTTTCAATATCCATGAGGTATGGGCTAAATCATGTTGGAAGCCAAGTTGCTTATAAATTTCTTCATAAGGAAACATGAGGAACTTCAGTTTCAGTCACTGTGATAATAGTCAGTAAATGTGTGGTCTTTCCCAAAATGATTCTGAGAAATACTGTAAGAAAAAGAGTGGAGTGAGTTAGTGACACAAAGTATAGGGATAAAAGTTATATTATAATAAGAATATGACTTTATCCAAGTATTTAACCCATCATTTATAACTTTCCTATTAATTTTTGGTGAGCTTTTTTCTTTTGAGATATTTAGAAGCACCATTGCCTATACTACACTTTTTTTCTTAAATTATGTTTCATTCATACAGAGTCATGACACTGCTTATAAATTTGAAAAATAAAAACATTTTATTTACTTCATGATTTATTTATTTTTATTTTCCTTCTGGCTTCTGAATCATTCATCTTCATTTTCTGAATTGATACATTCTCTTCATGTCTTCAAGCTCTTTTACGAGAACTGGAAATATACTTTTAATGAAAGCTGAGATTCTCATGTAGTTGGTTTTCTTCAAGCACTGGACTTTGTGGAAAATATCAAATATTATATTTGTGAAAAAATGGCAAGAATCAAAAACAGTGGGGAGAATCTTGAAAGTGGGTTCTCTCATCCTTCTTTTATGTCAGTTAAATGGTTGAATTAAAAAAGAGGGAACATAATATCTTAGTTCTGGTTGACATAACCTTGCTAAAACTTATGCCCTCAAAAAGATAGATGAAATATTTCAGCAACATGAGCTGGAAATTTCTCTAGACTTGAGAATATTGTTAACAAGATTCTGGCCAGTGTCAGAGTGCTGCTGAGCTGATGTAGTTATCATGGACTCCAAAAGCATTCTAGCTGCTGCAGTACAGAGCTATGCAGGTTATTTACCTTTTGGAGAAGCAAAGTAAAGCAATATACAGGATGCAGTGCACTGCTGCAGCTATGCTGTATATTGTACCCAAACAACCTGTTTAGAACTAGCTCTTGATTTGTTATATTAGATTATAACTGGAGGCATGCTTCCACTATATTTCCTATTCCACACGTGTGAAAAAACTAAAATGGTATAAAGGCAAAATACTTTGGATGTGCCTCAGAAACATCACCCAGTGTGCATCAGAGATTTAGAGCATATAAGTGGGAAACTTTTATGAAACATAGTGAATGTAATGACATACAGGAAAACTAAGTTTTGGGAGTTTGCATCCTTCTCAAATAGGGTGGGGAAAAAAAACAATTAAAAAATTTCTCTCAATGTTTAAATTAAAATGGAGTATTTTTTTCTTTCACACTTTGAAAGGGTTCCCAAGGCCTTTGAGCTGCCACCAACGTCTTGCAGACACTATTTTATGCCAACCTGGTGGCTTGGTTCTCAAGACAAGGGACAGCCTGGGTATATGTGAAGGTGAATGTCTGTATACCTGTCTTCATTGTTTGGAAACTATTCCCAGACACACCTTTTTTTGCTTTCCTGACTCAAAATCCTTTCTGATACCCACAGGTGACTCCAGATTCTCCTGTTCCAGAAAATTCTATCCGATATCCTGCCTGAATTCTGTATGTTTCTGTTGCAAACTATTAAGCACTCATAAGAATTACAAACTAGATGGATATATGATATCTGTGTTCAAAATTCGTTATTCATTCCTTAGAGACATTTAAAAAACCAGGAACAAAACTCAAACTTTTTAAATTCTTTTCATTCACATTTTGGTTTTTAAACCTTGAAGTGATGCAGTCATTAATATGTGAGGTATCTGTTGTTGATATTTTGTGACTGTAAACCATACAATACATTTTGTACAAATTTATCTACATAGTACTACAGTACTAAAATGTCAGCAACATTCTGTACAATATGCTATTGTTTTGATTCATTGCTTGGTATAATTTGAGGTAAATATTTTTATGCATGAATGTGTCCCAAGATATCTGGTGGCAAATATGTCCTTATTGGTAAGAGTCTGCTAAATATTATATAAGTACCTTATGTTTTCTTGAGATCACATTGCCATTGTCCTTTAGGCCGACACTTACAATATGCCTTATATGGCTTGTACAAATAAACTAAATAAAATTCTTTAATAGGTTTCATTTTACTAGATTCAGTTACTCTAAACTCACAAGAGTTTTAATTTTTTTTTTGTTTAATTAGCTCAGGGCGATTACATAGAAAGCAAAAGCAGATAAATACAACTAAGAAAATCTTCAGTTAGAATCACCCAATTTTATTTGCCATTGCTTTTTATTTCCATAATTTTCATTACTAATTTATGTTTAAACTCTACGTAAAAATAATGTCATACAACATGCAACTAATTTCTCTATTTGTTCATTACTAAACAATTTGGGATTTTTCTTCAACTTAAATTTCATAGATTAACCCAAAAGTTATTTGAGTGTTTACTACAGAATAAACATTAATAATATAAAAGTATTTCCACCCTTTTTCTGTATATGTTTTATACCAGTATAACTTGGATTACAGGAGTGAATTCTAGTGAAAACAATCATATTTGTTTGATTTAATTTTCAGTTCATATTGATAGAGTGAAAATGCAGTTACAAACTGCACCTATTAAAAGGAAAATAGACCTCAAACATTACATCAAAAAAGTATATAATGGGTGACATCTTTCAGAGTAGTAAAACTGCAGATCAAAGCATTATCTGCAAAGTACTTTCGGTCTCTCCATTTCATTTTAACTTGAACCTTATTATCTTCTGCACAATATTGAAATGTTCCTTCAAGCAATAGCCACAGGAAATCAGAACTACAGTTTCAGTAAAGGCATACCAAAGGTATTGTGAAAAAGTTGTTTAAAATATCTACGTCTGTTTTAAAACATTTAAAACAACAAAGTTGTCCTTAAAATCAGCCCTGTAATGTGAACTGTTCCTTATTCTCCAGAGGAAATAGTCCCTGATAGTCCAAATCCTGAATTTGTGGTGCAACCATATGTACTAAGTAGCTTTAAAAAATGCATGACAAGAAGGAGAGCATGGGTTCAAGCAAATTACTGATCCAGCCACATCTGTATGTGAAATACTTAAGAAGAAAGTGTAGATGCCTAACAGGGGATACAATATCAATGTTTGAGGATACTGTCTATCAAATCAAGATACAGGTGATTATCCAAAGTCAACAAACTAATTAAGGAGGTTGAGATTTAGGAAAAAAAAAAAAAAGTTGCATGAAAGATCACACAATTTGCTCTTTTTTTTTTTCTTGTTCATCAACTGTGAAAAGGTTCTGAGCTGTAACTTTTCCAAAACACATGTTTGAAAAGAAACATTCACCGCTTATACATGTCAGGACATTACCAAACCTGATTGTCCCTGCCTAGCCTCCTCAGGGCTCCCCCCAACCCTACCCATGGCCCAGGACCCCATTTCAGCCCAGCCCAAGGCCATCAGTCCCTGCCCCAGTGATGCCATAGGAGTGTCTGACCCCATTCCTGTCCCTGAACTGCTGTCTGCATTTCCTTGCTGGACCTCAAACCTGATTTATTACCTTGCTTTTACCTGATGATCACTGGACTCTTGACAGGAGCTGTTTCTCTGCTCACCAGTTCTGTGCTGTCCTGGTTCATGGACCCCCTTTCTTCCCAACTCCCCTGGGGAGCAGCCCAGCTCACACTGTTCCCTGACACTGTGTGTGTAAGCACAGGTTTGTCTGCAAATACAATGTGAATTCCTACTCCTCCCCTTCTGCCAGCTCTTCTTTAGATTTTGGCTTGCTTTCTGTCATTTCAGGTCCCTGAACTGGTGCACTGGAGGTCAGGTTAGCAGCATGGCTGACAGGGACCAGGAAGAGCATCCTTTGGAGGAAGAATTAGAACCAGCATTTCTGGTGGCAGCTAACCATTGATGTTATAGCTCACCCCTAGGCCTGGTTTATTAAGGTTTCATTCCCATTGTTGGTTTCTTACTCAGAAAATTAGAGATAGTGACCTATCCAGTGATTACTATGACTAGTAGTTATATATGCTTCTTAAAAACAAACAAATAAAAACAGGAAAAAAAAATCCCAACCTACTGCCCCAAACCGCAACACTGAATATATCGTTAATAGCAGAGGTCTTGTTTTTCTTTACACATAAACCATATCATATCATAACTAACTCTATGAGAATCAGTGCAGTTCTAACAGTATGGGTATAGTACAGATTATACTTAAAATGATACATACCTTCCTTAAAATCTCATACCTTCCTTAAGAACATACACAGTTTGGCAATATGGGTAAACACACTTCATTGTCTACATTGTCCTTGTTCATAGCTATTTCTAAGTTTTAGAGAACACAGAATCCCTGCTGAAGGCTGCAGAGCACAAGTAACATGCTTAGAGTATATAGCAGTAACTGCTGCCCTCTCTTCATAGTCCACCCTCTGCTCTTGACCACGAAATGTTCAGTCAGTGTAGTTCCAGATCCACTTCAATTCTTTTGCACTGGTTTCATTGACGTCAGATATTGTGCAAGCATACAAACATCTTTCAGAGCAATGGTGCAGAGTTCTAGAGCTTGCATACTCAAAAATTTAGTAGGAGATGAGCATCATGGCAATTCTTAATTACTTTAACATAACTTCCTAATTGTAGCCAGATATGTGGAAAATCACTAAAGATTCCCTTTTTGGTGGGGACCTTTTTCTTCCTCTGAACTTTATTTTAAATCTTGTCATTCATTTGAAAAAATTTAATGTGACAAAACCAGGCATTGTCAAGGATTTTTTTCTGCTTGTATTCATGTTTCTTCAGATCACGGTGACTCTGCTGTGAAATGACAATGTACTGCAAAGCTGAAAACTGGAAGAAAGATAAAATAGAACATACAGAAGGGGCATGGGAACTAGCTGAGATAGTGCTCACTGTTATAGCTGAACTTTACATTTGACTCCTGTTTCCTTTGCTCTGAACTACAATGTTCAGCTGAAATGTTCTTTGGCACCAAGGCAGTCTTTTTTGTTCATTGTTTGTATGATGCCTAGCACAGTGGGGTGTTGGCTTGTGACACTGGGTCTTAGGCAGCCCACAACACAATAAAAATGATAAAGCTAATTTAGTGTTGCTTCTAACTCAGTATGTAGACAGAAATAGAACGTTCTTTGGGTTTACTTATGAATATTAGAAGGCAATAATCTTTGCTTCTTTAAAATCTATTGTGCTCAACATTTTTGTTAATAAGATCCTTTGTTGAACATAAGATCCTGAGGAAGAACTCAAATTGTGAGGACAGACAAGAAAGGTCACCTCTGTACGGTTGTGCAGGGCTGGCAGACTAGAAGTATTCTCCATTTTCTTTCAACGTCTGTGGTGTTCACAGAAGCAGAAGAGAAGAGCAGGTAGAGTTAGAGCTGCTTCTGCCACTGGTCACCAGTCCAAATACCTAAGCCATCACCACTGACAGGTTTAGGATGCTCCAACTTGGAGAAGATAGTTGATCACTCCTTCCTACATTCAAGGAATATCCTAGCAGAATCCCTGGCTAGACAGGCACACTGTTTTTTCTTCCTGGGAGTATAGTATTTTTTCAATGCTCTTGCAGACAAGCATTTGTGCCACAAATATGCAGAATAATATAATAGTTCCGTATTATGCCTAATAGTACATGCCTTTGTAATGACAAGGCTGTAGCTTTTGAATAGCTATGTAGGGTGGTGATGCAGACAGCAGAAGCACATCACCTAATGAGAGCTCCAGCACACAATTCTAATCATCCCTAATGCCTCAGGTCTGCTGTGGGGGTTGCACACTGTAATTAGTTGCAAGGCACTTCACTGTAGGGACATGATGTGGGAGCCAAGGATTAACATCACTACAGAGGCATTTGGCTTCATTTTTCTATTGACTGTTTGGAAGTATTGCTTCTAACAACTAGTTCATCAGAGGAAAAAACATTTCTGATTAAGCAATTGCAACACTGGATTTAAACAGTTTTCAGAGCTAATGTATTTTCATCTCACAGAAAGGAAAACACAAAGGGTCGAATTAATCTGCACTCTTATGGTCTCCTTCACCTCTTAAATGTGCAATGGCAGAGGCTGTAGATAGGAATTTGCCCCTAACAAAGCACAAAGTGTGCTATAAGGATGAAGGTAAGTGTCTCCACAAAATCATCTTTTGACCTCGCTGTTGCAGGTAGTATTTATTTATATCTTCTGCTCTGCCTGTAATTTCAGTATCACAGTAGTGTCCATGGTACTCTACAAACACTTCCTAATCTGATGAATTACTTCTAGCTTCACATTCATATTGCCTTGTCCAATCCAAATTTTTTTTTCTATCACTCAGTCCTCTGACCTATCATAAGCTACTTCATGACCTTGGCTTATTTATCTTTTCTACTCCTCAGTTCACTTTTTCCCTTTTTGCTAGAACAGCACACAATCTAAAGTTCTGCAAATGATATATTAATATAATCAAAATTCTACAGTGTCTGGAGTTACTAATGTCTGGAAAGCTAGATACTAAGGACCCATCCCCTTTATTTAAGGGACAGTTTTGTGATACGTATCCCTGCATGGGATCTGAGAGTCCTTGGGTGTGGAGTGAAGGAAGCAGAAATAAAAAGCCCTGCTATTCACAGTCCCACTGCAGTAGGCTTTTGACACCTTCTTAAAGGCATAAGATCAGAACCTTATGGTGTGGAGTGCTTCTTAAATGCTCCTTTTATAATTTAAAAGGGCATTTCAAGTCTTTAGTATCTTTCAGAAGGCAGTGGCACTTTTCAAGATTAGTTTCATCACTGCACTTGTCTTAAACTGAAATAGTCTATCCCCAAATTTTAGCTCTTTGCACTTACTCTTTACGGTCCAATACAGCAAATCTTTACTTGTGTATGTCTTACACAATTCCAAGGTGTTCCTTCAGTGTGACTATATGTCTAAGAAAGTAGTTCCTATGTATTTTAAAGTACTATAAATCAAGACTGCAACGAATGGAATGACCATTCCTACTCCTTCCCTGCTCTCTCCCATGTGTCTTTACAAACTTTCATTAAGGTGACCTGAGGAATAGCTCCAAATGAAACTACCACAGATGAAAAAAATTATTTCTAATCAGTTTCCTACTCTGATGAAAAACAGAATGGGTAGGGTATGATGGAGCACAGGGAGTAGAGAACTGCATCTCTCAGAGGCAGGGCTGGCTTTAAGTGTTTATGTAACTATGAATTCAGTTTGAAAGATCAGTTTTGTAGAGTGAGCTAGACAGAAAAGTTAGCAAAAACAGTTTTACACTATCATGAAATTATGGTATGCAACAGAACTGTTTTTCCTTCTGTGTTTATCTCTAACATCTAAGGTTGTACTTCTTATTTTAAAGTATATTACCATATTAGTCATTTTCAATGGAAAACTGTATGAACATTGTTTATGCCTTAGCAAATAAACAGCATTGGTTTATAGCTGTATGAATGAAACTAGGAAAGTCTCTGCAACTATGTATTTCATCTGCTAAAATATTGCTGTGATTTGAATTTGGAAAAAGATCTTTAGAAAAATAAGAACTCTCCCACGTGGGCAAATTAATACACAGAAATATCCTTTTGCAAATATTACACAGAAACAGACTCTTAGACATAGAAAGGCCATTTTTGTTTTCTCAAGGCATTTAAAAATTATACTGTCAGAAAACATATTCTAGTTTCAGCCCGCAGTGTTAAAAATTACATAAGGCACAGACTTCATAGTAAAACTGAGTGAAGGAAAGAGTTTGATGAACTATCATATCATGTGCTACTGGGAAAATACATACTGCGAAATAGAATTAGTACTGTAGTGGAAGGAATAGTGACTTAAAGGTATGAAAGACTCCCTTTCTGCCCTTATCAAACATACTTGTAGCCCATAAAGGAAGAAATTCTAGTGACTAACACAACTGCCATTATTCTCCAGTCGTGTCATCTCTCCTCTTCATCAGCTTCTTCTTAAGTAGAGAATACTGAGATAGCACTATGACAACAGATCTTACGTTATCATCAGTTGATTGATACCATTGGATTACTTTACTTCAGCATCCTGTCCCCCTCTGTTCAAAATGTTATTTCCGAAATTTTGCTAACATCTATACCTTACTGGGTTTCAATATACTAGATTCCTTGAAGATAGGTAGCATTGTTGTTGGTTATATAAAGTAGAACTGAAACTGTTCCCTGGATGAAGCCATTTACTTTGAGTACACCTGCTATGTTACTTATATTGAAATACATGCTATCTGGTGTGATATAATTTAGAAAAAAGTCATAACTCATCACAGCATTCTACAGCATTTGGTCTGTTCTGCTGTAACTTTGATGTATATAGGGCTAACTTTTTATTTGGGGGTGTGGTTGCCTTTTCCTGTAATGAGTGAATTGTCTTTTGTTTCTTTACTTTTTCTATTACCCACCTAAAAGCTGTGGAGATGCATAAAGAGGAAACTTTTAGATGGCACTAGCTGTGACTTCAGATCAAATCCGGGGATCATTTACACCAAAACAGCAAGATGTATAGTACTGTGGTTTAGGACTGTGGATCACAGTACTGAAACCATTGTGAATAAAAAAGAAACCACCTGTCATCATTGCACTACTAGAGATCCAGCCTTTCATTGTATTAGTTGTATAGATAGACCCTCTTGCACTGGGATGAATATTTCCTTTTCACATTTATGTGATGATCACTAGACCATTTACAGGTTCATTTTATTTAAATAAATGTACCATCATTTATCTCATCCTGTGCAAGACTTGCATGTCCTGTGACAATTTTCATTTAAATGCTTATTTTTCACTTCTTTTTTGACTTTCCATTCTTTGCAATCCAGTCTGGTGATGGAATTTCTCCCTTTAGTCATACTTTTCCTTTTTGTAGAGATTCCATTCCTCTGCATGGCTGGATTTATCCTGTTTATATAAAAACTAATCCTGGCAGGTTAACTCCTTAAGTACTTATAACTGTAGACACCCAAAGCCTGCAAGCTTTTGCTTGTTATCCATTTCCAAACATTTTATTTGGTATGTGAAAAGGCCAATACTGGCATTTTTATTCTGGACAGGTATAGCTCACAGTCATAGAACATTAAAACAGATGACGCTCCTTATCAATTTTGGAAACAAAATTACTATTTCTTTGACAGTGTCTTTTCTTTCGAGATGCAGCACTAGCTCTTTTACACTTGTGCTGTGCATCTAAATTATTGAGCTGCACATAGCTTTTACAGTTCTTGTTTCTATATGTAGCTAAGGCAGTGACATAATTAAACCATACTCCTCTGAAATAGGAGACATCATTGTCTTTTACATTAGATTCAAATTTTTAAGCCTTAGTTGTTGTTTTTTTTAAAGTTCCTGTCTTAGTTTTGTTTCTGTAACCTCAGATAAGCTTACTTTTCTCACACTCTCTTGCAAAACCACAGCAAACCTATCCTTTCTCTGTGAATTAACTTGATGTTAGACCAGCAGCACTTTCAAAATGCTGCTGGTATTATTATTTTCCCTGTGTGAATTCATCCATGTGGTAGGTGGTCAGAACAAGCTCTCCAAAAGGTTTGGACTACTCATTTGACCTGCAAAATAAACTGTGAACAGGTTGGTAAACAGAGGAAAGTGACTCAACTTTGGCTCCATAAAGAGACTGCATAAATCAATGAAGGGGTGCTATGGATATATGAAAGCATGGGATGGGCTTCACTCCATGTTTTCTTCTTTTGCTATTTTACAAAATTGATCTTTCCTCACCCCACTCCCATCTATCCCTGCACAATAACACATTAGTTGACCTTTGTTATGAATAGTTTTAATTTTTCATATTAATCAAACCTTGTGCTCTCCATACCTAATCTAAGTTTTTTATTCTCTCACTTAGCAGTTGCATAGTTGTTTGTTACTTGTCCCTTTGCTGAGGATACTTGGCCTGGTTGCTAGGTGTCAGGGGAGGATCAGGACCTAAATCTTCCCTTTGTTTTACTGTATTTCCCTTTTCTGCTTTCTCACATTTGTGGGATGAAACAAAGCATGAAGCGCTTTACTAAAAATCTCTTTCATTCTCCTGAGTACTCGTATTCCATTCCCTACTTTTCTCATCTGGCACATGAATTTCTTAGCTGTTGCACGTTTAGCACTTCTAAATCTGTTCCCAGATGTCCAGATGCTATTAATTAGATCTGGAAAGTATGATGCAAAACCCTGTCTCTGAATATTAGCTGGAATTTAAATATGAATGAAGATCCCTACTTGACCTTGCTGAGGCAGAGAGTGCCAGGAATTCTGCAGGGCCATCTTATAACCGTATGTAAGGCTCCCTCTGCTAACTGAGTTTGTGCTAATCTTTTGAATGAAAAATTTGTAATGACATACAAAATTTTTAGAAATCCAAAAAAGTTATCTTTTCAGTGAAGAATTAAGACATCTTATTATTTTGGTTGAAAAAGACAGATAAAAGCAGATTTGGGAAAACTATCATAAAGCTTTATGAAAGGTGTAATTTGTTCAGCTTGGGCCTGAATATTACAAACATATTTTTAAAATGAAAGTCTGAGAAAAAGGATGTAACTTACAAGTTTTGGTTGTTGGTTTTTTTTTTTTGACAACTAAGAAGAACTATTTTCTGTTAAATTGGATGGAAATTTTCAATCCACGTTACTTTGGGGAAGTAGTTATTCCAGTGCTAGGTAGGGAATTAATTTGCAGAGGCTGGAAGCTATCATGTACAAGGAAGTTTGTGATGAGACAAGAAGATTTCATGAAAGTCTCTGATCTTAAGGGTTAACTGTCTCTGATCTGTCCTCCCTTCTTCCCCATCAGTTTTTACTCCGCCTGAAACACCTGTGACGTGTCTGTTATCTACTGAACTAGGCACCAAGTAAATAGCATATGTTACCACCTTTCATAAAGGAACTTTGCATTCAGAGAGGCATTGTAAGTTCTGCATATGGAAGAAGTAAAAAAGTTTAATTCCTTGTTTAACCTGAAGTGCTCTCTTAGTATCTGCCATATATCTTAAACAGGAAGAAACACTTTTATTCTGTTGTTAATAGACACAAAGCTATAAACTGGGTTTTGTGAGGTAATTACTTTCAAGGCTTTGGGGTCACTCTTATCATATGAGCAGGGTACTGATCACCTTAATTATGATAAGGAATAGTTTTATTTTTCAGCACCACTATCAAGACTGTTAGTCTTTATTTTCTCTCCTTCCAAGGACAGTGTACTGGGAATAATCACAGATAATAATACACAGATTTAAGTGTGCAAGAGTATAAACTTCACTGCCCACAGATGAACTTTTTGGAAAGTGTGGAATAATTCAGGTTAGGCTCCTTTTCATGATGCATAAGGTTTTACTAATAACATTTCAGTATAATATACAGGAGTCATTTTTGATACAAAATCCAATACATGTGTATAAAATGAAAAATACGATATGTACACTAGTGTACATATCTACTGAGTGGGTCATTGAGAAAAATCTTGTTATTTCTTAATGTAGACTAGGTGTGAAAGTTAATTTAGTGAATCACATCTCCCTGGTGTCTAAAGCACGAAGTGGGCATTCTCTGACCTTGTTTAAAACTGCAAAAGCCATTAGCTGCCAAAAATTTCTGCAGTTCAATTTGTAGCATATCAGTTTGGGTATCATTTTGCAAACCTCATCAGATATGCCAGATTTGTGTGCATTTGAGCTCTTTTTTTTTTTTGTATCCCAGATTAGTTCAGCAACAGACTAATTATGCTACCTTTTATTGTCTTCATTTTCTGTGAGTTCTGTGAGTACTCAAATGCTCATGATTAACAAAAATGTAAAAATGTTATTAATAGTTCTGTTACTTATTTAGTACTGGGACACATTTCTTGTAAGTGACACCTTCTGAGTGTCACTTCTGATATTTCAGGCAGCGATGCTAGAGCAAGCAACTTTGCTGGCACTTGGTTGTTTTCAGGGTTTTCATGATCTAAGCTAATATATTAGCAATGCAACACAAACACTATTCATTGGAGGATTTGATTCATTTAAGTAATGTGGTTTCACCTTTTCTCCTTAAAAAGGTTTCACCTTTTCTCCTTAAAACATATGGAGAAAAGGTGAAAATGGTATCTTTCTCATTCCATTCCATGACATGTTATCATCTTAAACTTTTTACAAGCCAGTTCAATTCTTCAGCATAATGTTGGTCTCCTCTTTAACAGCTCTTGTTATCTGTATTTCAAGACTGCACATTTTTAATATCCTTTTTGCTCTATCAGTGTTAGAATCTTGCCCTGCTCTTTTCTTAATATTCTCCAATTGTCCTGTTTGCCTGTAAGTGCATTAAGTCTTAATCACATAGTGTTGAAGATTGCTGTGGCTGTATTTAGACTATCATACTTACAATATCAATAGTGGACATGTATGTACATAAGGACTGAGATTTCTCTTTGTTATGTGTGCATTTTTGTGTGTATGTAAAATAATTAAAATATATAAAACTGTACATATATACACGCCTCATGTTGAAAGATTCTTTCCTCTCTTATCAGGTTCACAAGTCATAACTCATAGCTTTAGCATTTCAACTGCATTATGAATATTACTTCAGATATGACATTGACTAAGATTTCTTAAGGGTAAATAGTAAAGGTATGGTGTCTTCATACATTATCATTTTACTACTTATGTCTTTAGATCTCTACTTTTTATGCCTTTAGATCAGATTGTCATTCTTTCCACAGTCAAATTAAAAGTATTACATTTAGAATCATACAACCATTATTTAAGTTGTAAGGGACCTGTGGAGGTCTTCTAATCCAGCCCCCTACTCAGAGAAACTCTTATTAGGTTGGTTGCTCAGATATTTGTCCAAAGATGGAGATTTCAGAACTTCTTTTTGAGTATTTAACCACCCTTCTGATTAAAACAAAAAAGCAAACAAACAAACAAAACCCCCACCAAACCACCTTATATCTAATCAGAATTTCCCAGGAACAGATTATCCCGGGAAAAGAGGACTGTGCACCTTTGAGAGGAGTGTAGCACCGTCTTCTCTGTATTCTCTGATCAGGTAGTTGTAGAAAACCGTACCGTCTCTCCTGAACTTTCTCTTCTTCGAGCTGAACAGACCCAGTGCTCTCAGCCTCTCCTTATAAACCCTGTGCTCCAGCCCTTGAACATCTTGGTGGCCTCTGATGGACTTGCTCTAGTATTCCAATATCGTTCCTACACTGGGGATCCCAAAACTGGACATAGCATTCCAGATGCAGTCTTAGAAGTGCTGAATAGAGGGGAGTGATCACTTTCCTGGGTTTGCTGACTGCACTCTTAGTAATACAACCTGGGATGTGTTTGGCCTCCCCCACTGCAAGGGCATATTGCTGGTTCATTTTCAACTTACTGTCCACCAAGATCCCAGATTTCTTTCTGCAGAACTGCTTCCTAGACAACTGGCCCCCAGCCTATTCTGCTGCCTGGGGTTATTCTACCCCAGATGAAGAACTTCACATGCTTTTATTTAACTTCAAGAGGTTCCTGTCAGCTCATGGCTCCAGCCCATCCAGGTCCCTCTGAAGAGTAGCCCTGACCTCCAGCAAATTGTTTGCTCCTCTCAATCTGGCATTGCCCACAAACTTTCTGAGAATGCACTTCATTCCATGCACCAATCACTGAATCACAGAGCAGGAGATTGTAGGTGGGATGTAAGACAAGCTTGTGCTCAAACATGGGTTGAGTTCTATGTTCAAAAAGCAGTATAGATGTTATTTCACTTACCTTTTGGGAATAACATAACTTCAGGAAAGAAAGGTCTCCCATCCATGATTAAAAAACACCATGCTGTATTAGCTAAAAGTTGGTGTAAATTTTAGTTTTCATTGTTTTAGTTAAACAGAAATATTGTAAGAAGTTCAGATTTTGTTGAAATGAGAAAATATTTTTAGATTAATGAAGAAAAACCCTCGAGAATTGGTCCTAACTGAAACAGTTCCTCTGACCCAAAGCCTATTACTTGAATTCATTATTTGATCAGTTATGTTTTAATATATCAAGTAGGACTAAATGAAAATATTGAAGGGTTTGGATTTTTTTTGTGGGGGGAGCGGGGTGGTTGTTTTGTTGTTTTGTTTTGTTTTTTTTTTAATATTAAACCCAAACTTTTTGACTTCTGGTTTTCTACCCCTTTTCGCTCTCAGGGTCATGAAGACACTAATAGGCCTTAATGTCTCCCATCAGCCTCACCCGGGGCATCCATCCACACCCCTGGCCTATGGGCCCAGGACCCCCAGCTAAGCTCAGTCCTGGGCAGCCAGTTCTTCATTGAGCTGTGTCCAAGGTGTGCCTGTCTCCAGTCCTATCTCTGCTTACTGTATGGACTTCATGACTACCTTGCAGGTACCTTGTCTCCTGGATGGCCCCCTCAAAGTTATGCTGTAACTTGTTTCCACTCTTGTGTTTGGGCCTGTCTCTTGCTGCTTCTGACTGGAGCACATGAATTGGACATCAGCTCTGTTTTTTCACTTTCCCTTGTCTGGAGGTGTTGATGGACCCTGTTACTAGCAGCTGTCTCTGTCCACTGTGGTCAGACCCTGTGGGGCATGGCTTGTTTTGGGGTCACCCTGCTCATGGCTAACCCTCCCTTAGGGAGCAGCTTCACTTCTCTGGTCTCTGATATCAGAAAGCTAAAAGCCTATACCAAATTCATCCTGAACAGATGTTCTTACCATCTTTTTGGCCAAATTTTAATGCTAATTGGTCTTCTGCATTTTTATTCTCTAAATAATTTTCCAGTTAACATAATTGATATTTCTCTTTTCACTGTAAGGGCTTACTGGCTGATCAAAAGCAGAACACTTAACTAACGGTACAACATAACATAATGAGGCTGATTTCTCTGAAGAAACCTGTCTCAGTGTATAGACTCTCTTTTTACGTAAGTCCTCATGACTAGTGCTTTAAAGACAGCAAAAATGGAAATATGTGGTCATTAAAAAATCTTTTTGCGCCAACACCACATGGAAAGTGGTCTTAATATAGAAGAGAATAAGGCTCATTATTGTTGTCAGTTGTGATAGAACAGAATGTGTGTAAAGTAGGTATAAAATGCCATGTCTGATTTAGTTGCATTTTATATCCACTTTACATACATTTTGCACTGGTAGAGAAAGAGATATAAACTGAAAGCCAAGACTGAATTGAGGCTAGTATATCTAAGCAACTTTAGTTGAAGCTTAAAGAAAACTCCATCTACGGTTCTTGGAAGTCTTTTTAAAAAGTTTAAATCCCTATTCCTCAATCTTTTATGCACTTCACTTGAAAGACAGATTGATTTGTATTATGAAGACTCTATGAAAGCAATATTGCAATTTCTCCTCTTTCTTATCTGAAATAAGAGAATTCTTAGTTTCTTTCCCCATGTGCGTTATAAAGAACATAGCATAACAAGAAGTGAATCCATTTCCCCATTTTATGGAATCTGTGCTTATTTTACTTCGCACTGAGAGTTATGCAAGAGTTAGGGAACAGACCTATTTTTGAGAAGTAAACTCTAACTAGGTCAACAGGAAAGAATGACTTTGTCCTCTGAAACAGTCCCTCCTCCTTGTTTACCTTGTGTTAATCTCAAAGGACTCGTTATCTTCTCACAAACTAACAGAAGGCAACAGTGGAATTTTCAAGGAGCATTTCAAATCCACTCCATTACAAATATTTGCTGACATTTCTAGATATTGCTTTATGAAATGTTGTAGCAGTATTTATTGTAACTTTCCTATTTATGAGTATTTGTAATAACAGATGTTAGGTCTATCACATATTTTTTTATTTATCCTTTTTTATTTTTTTAATAACTTACCATCTGTTACAAGTATACTACCTGTAGTAAATACCTGTTATTCCAAAAAGAAAACAAATAATGCAACTGCATGTTGGTTCCTGACTTCTGCTTTCACCCTATTTCATCTGTCCCAACTCTATGGGCCTTAGCATCTAAAGTTTTCAGACTCTGCAACCTTTACAAGTCTAATACAGAAGTCCTTCCTACTCTACTCTGTGGCCCTGGCAGCCCAGGCCTTGCAAACTTTTTATATCCTAGCTTTTCAAGCTGTGACACTCTGAGATCTTTAGCCCTTTTTATTGTAGACATACAGGCCTTGGCAGCTAAATTTCCTGCACACTTTGAGATCATAGGCACAGAAATAAGTTTCAATTCACACAGTATGCAAACAAAAAGTGAAAAGGTTTATTGAAAGTGAAGTACAGAGGGAGAAAAAAGAAACCAAGCCACCAATAGAGGACGGGGACCAGAGTAGCTGGCAGAATTGCTATTCTGGGTTACGTCCCAATAAACAATTTCTACATCTTCCTCTGAGTAGTCCTCCCTGTCTAGCAGAGAGAGGAGGAGGGCTGGAAGGTCTGTTTCCCAGACCTCACCCAGAAATATCAAGTAGAAAACTGCTAGTGTGAAGCAGCCAAAGAAATAATTGAAGGGTTCCTGTCCTGGGTCCTTCATCTCAGTTCAGGAAGTCCCAAGTGGAGAGCATCAGTCCTCAACTCACTTTCCAGGAGGCAAGGAGTGTCTGAATTGCAGCAGGATTGAGCGGGGACACTAGGAACTGTACAAGTCAGTGGAAGGAAAGGTCTCTGCTTGGTGACACACTTGACTCCTCCCAAGCACCTGCACCCCAGGTGAGACAAACTAAAGTAGGAGTTTGGTTGTTGGTGGTTTGTTTGTTTTGGTTTGGTTTTTTTGGTTTTTTTGTTTTTGTTTTTTTTTTAATATGGATTGCTATCACAATGTCAGCTTTAGAAAATGGTGAACATTTAATATGTTACCTTGTGTGCCAACAGCGAGCAAGGATCCATGAGGTTGGTTGAGCAAGAACATTCCACAGACTCAGAAAGAGAGGTTGGTTGTGTGTGTATGCTTTAGACACTTTCCCCCCCAAAAGTGATATTTTCATGCCACTTGTAACTAATGCTAGGAAAAGATCCAACTGAAGCACAGCCTCTGTTTGCTAAAGCACATTAGCCCTGTTATGACACGTAGCAATCTACCCCTTAATGCTGTTTCACCAGCTGGTTTTGACAACTGTGCTGAAATTTCAGGTGACATTACAAAAGAAAGAGGTGGTATGGAATGATGTAGGGCCAACACTTTGGTATCATTAGTATCAACACAGTTTATATAGTTTTCCTCTGCAGAGTCAACTGATTGTGAGTCTACTAAAACCTCTATGAATAGTTGCTATTTTTAGAAAAGTTTAACTGAAAGGATATCAGCATATCAGCTGATTTGAGACACATAAATTTTCTTGAACATTTTAGTAGAATTAACATTCCAATTTGTAATAATTGGTACAGTACTGAAAAACAAATTAATTGTAGTATTGAAATACTTACGGTACTTCTTAATTTTGTACATATTAACTTTGAAACCTTTATATCCTTTTAAGGCAATTTTATGTGATTTAGGATATATTTGCAAATGCAAGGGCACCCCTAAAAGCACCCTAATTAATAAAGTAGTTGCATGTGTTAATGATATAAGTTCTTAAATGAGTGGAAACTACATTAACTATTTGGAAACTACATCAACTGTTAATGACATAATGATGAACATATCTAAACTGTAATAAGAATAAAATTACTGGGATTTTTTTTCCTTTCTCATGAAGCTTGTTCTTATTTTCCTTATGGTTAGACATCTAACATCAGAAGAGCAAAAATTATCCCATGATGCTTGTACCTCTAAGTTAGAACAAGAAGGGACTTGGAGTTGTTCAGATTTGAATACTAACAAAAAAAAAAATTAAATCCAATTATTGATATTTTTTTTGAAAATTGACGGAAAACAGAGGACAAACTGAAACTTTCTATCTCTACAGCTAAGTTAATCAAAATTCCATGCAGACCAGAAAACACAGATGTTTTCACAAAACCTAACATTTGTTTACAGACAAAATGAGGTACCTCAGAACACTATCAGCCTGGTTATTTTATTTGAGTGAGTTTGACAATCTTTCTTATTTTATATTTGTTAAGGATACTGCACGGAGTAATGAAAATGCACGGAGTCATTCTATAGCATGAAACAAAACCATTTTATTTTCCCTGTGTGGGAAGTGGTTGGAAAGCCCTCCAAGCCACCAATTAATCAATCTTATATTTTAGATTTCATTTTTCTTTGTTTAGTAGTGACTTTGATGGATACCATATATTTTCACAATCCTTTCCACAGACCTAGTGATTGTTCATCAGGACACCTTTTAGAAAATTCTAAAGTAGTCCTCCAAAAATCTCAAATAAAAACTTATATGATTTGACTATCAAAAGTAAATGCAGATCAATTTGAAGAAAAAAAATTCCACATCTGTAAGCTACATCTGGAATATACAAAGCTGTTTTAATTGTTTAAAATGTTATTGCTTTTAGATGATAAATGGTTTGTTTTAAGTATTTTTGTGCTTTTTTTTTTAAAAAAAATTATAATATGCTTAGAATTAGCACATTAAAGTCTTTTTTTTTTTTCTTTCTTTCTTTTGAATTATAGAAGCCTGCTCTGGAATTCAGCACAGCAGAAAAATATTTCATTTGTTTTAAAAACGTAAATTAATTTTCCTGCAGATACCTAGTAACATTTTTTTGAAAGAAGGGGTGCTTTTTAGCCAGTCACTATCTTTTATATTTTCTCCATGTTTTGGTTGGGGGTTTTTTGGTGACCTTTTAAGCATCTTTTCTTTTTTCTTTGTAGGAAAGCCATTTAACAATTTGAAACAGGTTTCCTTACTTCAAAACTAGATTCTTAAGTTTAGTGTATAACTACCTATAGCAAGGTTATGTTGGATGTGAGGTATTACTGAGATCTTAAAAATAAAATGAAAAACCAAAACACTTCTTCCAGTTCTCATTTATCCTTGGAACATACAGACTACCTAGATACCTCCCAGCTTCAGTTGTAGGTTCTTTAACAAGCTACTGTTGTGCCTGTGCACATCTCCAGACTTCCAGAGTCCAATTAGTTCAAAGTCGTTTCAGCCATAGACTTCTCCTGGATACAGAAATTAGGCATTCCTTCATTAAAATCTCTTGAAAGAGTAGAGCTCAGACATAAACTATTCCTGAGCACATAGCTACTTGTGGTTACGTGTAGTCTTTAGTGAGCTGGAAGAGCCCATAAGCAGTGATCTAGCTGTTAGAATTTTATATTAATATTTTGACGGTGAGCTTATGTCACTAAGTTTAAGCACATACACTCAGGAGAATACTGCACAATAATGAGAATATGAAGATTACGTTCTCAAAATTTCAGTGAAATATTCCAGTTCTACAAAGGGGAGAATTTTTCTTTCTGCCCTATCCTCAATGCTTTTTTACTAGCTAACTCTGCTTAGCAGGCAAGCTTCCTTGGTCTCATCCTGATGTAACATGCTGATTATGTTAATATAACTGGTAGCTGGTGCAGGTTCTTGATACCTTTCTGACAACGGAAGTATATAAAGCCTTATGGTATTAGTTACCCTTTTACTGTGCTTTCCATACCCCGTACATTCAAATATGTGGAATAATAAGTATGATACGGTTAAAGACTGGTAATGAAGCAAATATATTAATATATATTGTTTCATGACAAAATAAGGATTTAGTAGGATTCCTCTTATATTACAGCTATAGTTTCCTTCCATTTAGATAAATACTTTTTTTTAAAAAACATTTCCTCATAAGATCTTACAGGCACATCTTTTCTGAAAATGTTTAAAACGTTCTCATTTCAGAAATCATCTCAAACTTTTTTAACTTCTTAAATTAAAACCAAACACACTGAGTTGTGTTTACTTCAGAGAGCTAATAAAACTACTGCTGATAAAAGCAGTGAAAATGCAAATTTTTTTTTTTGTTGTTTTCTGTCTTAAGTTCTTAATAGAAGCAACACAGCCATTTTCATAGGAAAATAGACAGAAATGAGGGCTTTAGCATTTGGTTTTGAAAAGAAGGTTCATATGGCCTAAATTACATCTGAATGCCTTTGAAGAACATTTTGTTCGTCATGACTAACAAGGTGTCTAAAGACAGCTATTAAGAAACATTAGGTATAGGTACTTAAGTGGTATATAATCCCTCTGACTTCAGCGCTCTGTGTATGTTTGTCTACTTGGGGTTTTGTCCCATGATTAAATATAATTGTTTTCCTTATAAAAGCTTTTGACAGATGAAAGCTTTTTTCCTGAGTCAAATTTGTAAATGCACATACCCCCACACAAACAGTTTTATGAAATTCCCTTGTCTCATGGGTCATGTTGAAGGGTAAAACTGTAAGTTCCTTAATTCTATCTCTAAACTATTACTTCCATTAATAGTCTAGCTGACATGAACAGACAATGAACAGATCTATAATATTAGGTACTTCATAGCATAAGAAATTGAAGTTTAGGTTAAAATAAAAAGGGAAAACTTGCACAATTCTGTCACTCTATAATAACAGCAGATTTGTAACTGTACTTCAAATGCGCCCTTACAACACTTTTTTTTTTTTTTCCACCAGAAAGCCCAGATACAACCATGTTAGTTTTTATTCACATGTTCAAACAAAGCCAAGTTTTGAGCTCACACAGCTCTTTTAAAGGACTTACTCTGGATTCAAGTATAAGATTTCAGAGCTTACAAAGCTCTGATCAATATCTTATTCTACTCTCTCAGGGGTCCTTAATTTTTCTTGCCTTACTGCAACAAGAATGATAAATGTCAGTTGTGGATGACACTGAAACTGCAACACTCTTTACTTGATCCATCTTCCCACTCACAGATATTCTTAGTTATTCAAGCTTCAGATGTTTCAAACTGGTGTTCTTTAACAGGTTTTGTCTCTTTTTTTTCATTTTTTTTTCACCACTCTTTCCCCTTTAGTTATTCAGAGAAAGGATGTCAAATAACTGATACAGTGACGTTTATTTTGGACAGAAGTATAGAATACGGTAGAATATACATCATTCTCAATAATTTTAACTGAAAACATAGAATAATGTTAGATTAAAAGGTAAATTATCTTGAATTGTTTTAAATAAAGAGGAAGCAGTTATAGTACTCATTCAATTTTTTCCCAAACTAGGTCTCCAAAAACTACAAATATTTTTCTGTAAGATGTGGAGCAAAATCTGTAAATGTTCTAGCTCTAACATCACCAATCAGGTTTGTGTAAAACTATATTTAAATTAAATTCATTTTTATTTCTAAGTATCTTTACATTATAGTTCTTTATTGACCTTTAGTTATTTCTGTTTTCAAGACAAAAGCAAAACAAGAAGGCATTGTTTTCCATTCTATGAGGAGAGGTTCAAAAGGTGCAAAATTTCATTTCGATGAAGTTTGAATGTGTGTTTGAACTATCCACTCTTACACTGACTATAGTTCCTGAAGAACATTCTAAACTGCTGTAATGCTATGTATCACATAGATTGAATTCTGATTTCCTAATTAAAATATAGTAAAGATACACGGTGTAACCTGTACCATATGAGAAGGCAGCAAAGAATAAAAGTATTCAAGCTCAACTGTCATGACAAATGGGAAATAAGATAATATTAGCATTGAATATGATTTGGTATTTTGGACAGAAGATTCAAAGGCCAGGGCAGAAAAGATCAATTTTGAAATAAGATGCCAAGAGAATAGTGAGTGTCATTATGCACAAAGGAATGAGGAATATATTTAATCAAGTGGAAGAATCATGAAAAAGTAGGGCAAAGAGGTGATGTTCTTCCATTTGGCTATATTTCTTACTGTAAGTGTCCCTGACTAGTGTGGTAGATATTCACAAAGACGTGCATGAGTACTGTGTGTTTGGATAGGGGTAAGATACCAAGTCCTTCCAACTGCAGAGAAGATTAAACATCTGTCTGGGTTATTTCAACGTCTCCAAAGAGTTTAAGCTATGTATCTTACTCTAGCAACTACTGTGCCTTGTTTTAATGTGGTAGCTCAGTTTAAGCACCTAAAGAACACTGGTAATTCTGAGAATTTATTAAAGTTAAGTGTCAAGTGAGGGTTAAGCACCTTCAGGAAAGAGCTTTTCCAGATAAATTTTTTGTACATAGGCAACTGACCGTCAAGCTACAGATCCCATAAGAAATGGGATCACCCATACGCTGACACATCTTTAAAGATGTGACCAAAAAACCCAAACCAAGTAGTATTGATGTGCAATGGGAGATGTACGTACAGTTGATCAGTTCTGGAGATTTCAACTGAGATATGCATTTGTTGTAGGAACAGACCTATTTGTATTGAAGAATATTCCTTTTAATTGTTAGTGTAATATAATGGAAGTATAGCATCGTAGTAATAAAATTGGTCTATAAAGCATTACTTTTAAACAACAGAATAAAGTAACTATTATTGAACTGTTCCATAATGTATAGTCAGTGAAAAATCCATGCAAAACCAAGTCTATGGTATCATTAGTTTCAACTTTGAGAAGAGATTAGGAAGTCTATTCACATACAACTGCAATTTTCATCCCTTGTAGTATTCTTGTATTTTCTAATGCAACTAATAAAAGCTCAAGAAATCAAGGCTGACAAGAAATTAGCTGCAGTTTTCTTGGTTTGCCTCAGTTATGGTTTATATACACTGTCAAGCTACATGATTTTAGTAGCTGATTAAATACACAGTTATGTTATTTTGTGTATAAGAAAGTTATGGAATAGCACTAATATAAATACCTGAACTTAGTGTTAGTTGTTGCTGCTTCTGTTGGCTGCTGTTGTTGATTTTTTGTTTTATTTCTTTTTTTTTTCCCCACTCAAGGAATATGTAGTTTTCCAGAGAAAAACCACATATCATTCCAGTGGTCTCATTGTTAGTTTTCTTAGATGGTAAATATTGTGGAGCTTCAGGAAAGAAATCTTGGAACTGTTCAGTTAATGGAGAGAATAAGAAAAGAGAGAAAGAAAGGGAGAGAGAGAAGAAATAGATAGAAATAGAGATATTCTGGAACTCTTAATATAAATTACTGTGACAGAGGGATCTTTTTTTTCATCCTGAGAATGTAATCACAAGATCTGGAGGCAAATCAATGAACAAAATGATGAAAGAAATTGTCAGTCGAGGGTTCTCATGCGTGTAAGCAACAAAACAGAAAATGTTGGCTGAAAGTTACTGCCTGGACATGGGGGAGCATTGTCATTACTTCCTCCTTCTCCCCAGAACAGAGAAAGGTGCTGCATACCAGAAAGCTGAGCTGGATTCTGAATGAGCAAGTTTTGAACTAGGTTTTCAGCATTTTTTTTCCTTGCTTGTCTGGCTTCACTTCTAGTTAAAACAATTCAGTCACTCCCTCTTTATGCTATCAAAAAGTAAGTTTCAAATCTTCCTTTTCATCCTGAGTCTAGAAGGTGAATGGCAAGTCAGCATGTAATCTGTTCTGAAATAAGATGTGGAGAGATTTTTTTTAATTTAAGCTTTTTTCCCCAATAAACCGCTCATATTGCTCCAGTTTTTATATTAGGTGTGGTAATTTTGTTTGCTGACTGATAAATGCTTACCTTGAGTTCTTGAGCATAATTAGAAGTATATGAAGCTGCAAAACCTAATAAAGATCCTGTATTAGCCAGTGCTTTGACCAGTTTTACATTTAAAAAAACTGAATTCATGAATAGCATCTCATCACTGTACAACCCAATGTAAATTTTATTACAGGTGTATCTGTGATTAAACAACTACTTACCCTTTATTTCTATGGATAAGAAAGCCATTTACAGTAACCTTAAAAAATCTGATTTGAAAGTAGCAAACGACAAATGTTACAAGTAAAATTTACATCTTCTTGCAAATGTAAAATAAATAAGATCAGTTAATGAGTTGGTGCAACTATTAACTATTCTTTTATTAAACCTGAAAATAAAAGAAATAAGAAAATAACAGTAATATTTTTTTTCCACAGAGAGTAAAACACAGTGACAGTGTCACAATGACACTTCAATTGTGTGTCTGTGAAATATGAAAAAAAATAGAAACTATTTATTTTTTTTGTGTTCACTTTTTTGTGAACAACCACAGTTGTTCTACTTATGGTATTGAATTGTCTAGTGCATTTATAATTTCATATTCAAGCTTAATGGATTTTTATTGCTACTATTTTAAGAAATCAATTGTAACAGTTTTTTAAGATCTCTGCTCAGCCCTAATAACTAAAGTTTGTGTAACAAAAATGACTATTAGATTTTATTGAATAAAATGCTTCTTATATGAGCTGGTTATTTACATTTGCTGACCTTGAGTATAATACATGCTAATAAGATATTGTTACTTTCTCAAGTTATTAAAATACATATAAGGACACAACAATAATGAATTCACCTGCTGACATTTTTGGGATTGACAGACCTTACTAACCTCAAATACACTCAAAATTCCAGCAGACTGAAACAATAATAGCATACATGAGTTCATGGAAGATTACCTGGAAGAAATGGAAATCTGCTATTTATTATTATGTTATCAAAGATTTACACTTTAGTCAGGATCCTTTATTTGTTTTGGTGCTGAAATGTAATTAACTTTACGACACTCATGCTGTTTTGCATGAGAAAAACATCCAAAACTATATTCTTGGGTGTGCTGGTTTTGGCTGGGGTGGAGTTGATTTTCTTCATAGTAGCTGGTGTGGGGCTGTGTTTTGGATTTGTGCTGAAAACAGTGTTGATAATACAGAGATGTTTTAGTTATTGCTGAGCAGTGCTTACACAGAGTCAAGGACTTATCTATTTCTCACACTACCCCACCAGCGAGTAGGCTCGGGGTGCACAAGAAGTTTGGAGGGGACACAGCTGGGACAGCTGACCCCAACTGACTGAAAGGATATCCCATACCATATGATGTCATGCTCAGCATGTAGATCTGGGGGAAGAAGAAGGAAGGGGGGACATTTAGAGTTACAGTGTTTTGTCTTCCCAAGTAAATGTTACATGTGATGGAGCCCTGCTTTCCTGGAGATGGCTGAACACCTGCCTGCTGATGGAAAGTAGTGGATGAATTCCTTGTTTTGCTTTGCTTGTGTGCATGTTTTTTTTGCTTTACCTATTAAACTGTCTTCATCACAACCTGCAGTTTTCTCACTTTTACTCTTTCTATTCTCTCCCCCTTCCCACCGGGGAGGACTGAGCGAGTGGCTGTGTGGTGCTTAGTTGCCAGCTGGGGTTAAACCACGACAGCCCTTTTTGGTGCCCAACGTGGG
Organism: Ciconia boyciana; assembly: GCF_034638445.1. NCBI lineage: Eukaryota > Metazoa > Chordata > Aves > Ciconiiformes > Ciconiidae > Ciconia > Ciconia boyciana. The sequence continues at coordinate 23,615,135 of NC_132938.1, forward strand.
GCTTGAAAGGTTTGAGATAATGACAGATTTGATTGGAATGTGTGAGATTGAATTTATAGCTGTTATTGTTGTTTAGCTATTAATTGCAGCAAGTGTACCGCTGAAGGGATTGTGGCCCAAGGATAAGTCCATGCTGCAGCAGGTACACCTTGAAGTTTCAGTGGCTATGCATGAGGTCATGCTGGAGCACCTCAAAGCATGTGGCTTGGATAAGCCCACAACAGAGCAGGTACAACCCTGGAGGGACTGCAGATATGGGTAAGGCCATGTTGGAGCAGGTGTACTTCTGAAGGGACTGTGGCTGTGAGTAAGGCCATATTGGAGCAGGTCTATCTCTGAAGGCATTGTGGTCCATGGAGAAGGCCACGGTGGAACAGGTGCTCCTCAAAACGACTGTGGGTGTTGACAAGTCTATGCCACAGCAGGTATACCCCTGGAGAGACTGTGGCTCATAGATAAGGCCCACTTGGAGCAGGTACACCCTTAAGGGACTGCAGTCTGTGGATAAGTCCAAGCCGAAGCAGGGGCAAGGGGAGGAGTTCGTTGCACTGTTAAACCCAATGGTCTGGTCCAAAGGGGCCAGGGGTGGAGATTGTAATGGATATACCTTCAAATTGTTGTAACCCATGCTTTGAATTGCATGTTATAGCAAATACTATAGCAGGAACCACCTGAACCAATGGAGGACAAACCTTACAAGCAGCAGTGCAAGTACAGCAGTGACCCGACCTGAGCTGGCTTTTGTGTCCAGTAACTCCATGCAACACACCACCTCTCCTGTCCTGAGTGACCACCATAAGAGACGGAGCCCAAAGTCATGGACTAAATGAACTCAATGGACATTTCTGGACGTTCATGGATATTTTACAGAGATTTCACAGTGGTGGTTCATAGACTAGGGGAATGATATCTGTGTATTGTATGAAAGGATGGGAAGGGTGGAGGTGGTTAATGAGGATGTATTGGATAGCGTGAGACCTGAGCATGATGTAAATGGTGTGGAATAAGGGCTGGAAAATGTGCTGGTTTTGGCTGGGATGGAGTTGATTTTCTTTATAGTGTTGTGGATACCAAGTATCTTGCAGCAAAGCCTTATTGCATGCCCAGGAGTGGCCAAGGAAGAGGTGGTTAGTGCTGAGTCCTTCTTTTATTCTTTGTGGTATCTTGTATCCTAGCTTACACATGGAGGGAGATGGATGTTTGGGAGATAACTGGTTTCACATCAGCATATTTCAAAGCAGCTGTACTGTTAGAGTGAAAAACATCAATTTCTCTGTCCTGTGTAAAGACTAGCAAGCTAGTTAGTTCTCATCAGCATCCAAATTTCACTAATTTTCACTAACCCAGAGTGCTCTATAATGGTGATTAGGACCCTTTTTTATCACTGAAGAGAAAAACGTTATGCCTTGGGATCTATCTTAACCTTCTAATTAAGTTAGTCATCACCTGTGAGTCACACACAGCATTGTGATCATGAGGGTAGCAGGAAGTGGAAATATCAGGAGGGAAGGCACAGTAAAAGCATGTCTGGTAGATCTATCTGCTATGTTTAGCTTAACTTCAGTTTAGATAGCATAAACCTGTAAAATAGGAATTAAAAATGAATAGCAACAAAACTGTTGTTGATTTCTGAAACTTGTTAGCTGGATACAAGCTAAGTATTAGGAAGGATAACACTTCTTCCATTCTAAAATGATGTTCATTACATCCAGTGTGCTCGCACAGTCTCTGTGTATAATTTCTACCCTGCCTGAACTTTTTCATATATTATTTTATGCTATAATTTGAAAAAAAAACCCAACCAACAATGGCTACTATGATTTGTTCTTTACATAAAATATGTAATATATTCCTTTAGTTGTAAGATACAGATACACTCAGAACAGTATGTTGTAAATACAAAGATATTTCCCCCTCCTGTAGAGTAGCAATCAATAGTCTTGCAAAAAGCAAGATACAACTTGTAAAAATACTAGTTGATTTTAATATGACCTTACTGCTGGAAGGATGATGGTGTGGAAACCTTTTATATTTATGTGATATTTATGTTACAAAACAGTTCTGACTTGAAATGAAAATAAGAAGAGGCCCTGCTCATGTTACTTCAAACAAGAACCTACATAGATTTTATCAGAAACCATAAAGCAGAGCTGTCAAAGCAGATTTCTTTCTTCTTCAGAAGTGAAGTATTGCCTGAAATAAGTAAAAAAAAATCATAATTACATTAATTTATGTTACTTTCATCAGAACTTTAAGGCCTTCAACAATTAAATGAAAGATTAACAACAAGAAAGTGCTTTACGGAAAACGTTGGTTATTTCAGCATGACTCAGGTTTCCTTGATAATTTCTTAAATCATCAAGATGAGTGGAAATCTTCTAATTAAATAAATTTAAGTGAGCTATTTCAAAAGCTATCTTGTTGAGCCCCAAATATTCCATTCCAAATACCTTAACTTTGACATTTTCTGAGTGTAAGGCAGAGTTATCTCACTTCACTTAGGTTTTCAGTTTCAAATAAGCTTGTCACAGAACTGTTGTAATGATCAAATGTAAGTATACAATTCACAAAGAGATTGATGGTGCTATAGAAATCCACTGCAGAGCCCTACACTATCTCCGTGGGAACTTATACAATGTACCTTTGTCTAATAAGCAGGATGTGGCTGCTGAAAAGCAGAAGTTTAACTGATGTATTACTAGTCTAGTTAGTAAACCATGAAGAACGGCTTAGATCTGCCAAAAAAGTAGGAAACTATGGGAAAGGTAATTCCAGCAGGGGGAGATCGCGACCACTGACTCACAGACCACCTACACCAATTATACCACCAACTCAAATGATGAAGTTGAAGAACAACAACTAAGCATGCATGCTAATTTACATGCTAGGTGAAGAGATTTTAACCAATCATTTAATAGAATACTGCACATGTATTAGGAAGTTGAATGTGTCAATGCTTTGTGTATAAATAACTTAATTTGAAAGCTGGGTGTGCTATTTTGAGACAGGCACCCATATCTGCACAAATATGCAATAAAATACCTCTGCTCTGTGTGTATATTGACATTTTACACATCGGATAAACAAACCCCGATTTTTGTGACAACAGAAATAAGGATGCTGGATGACCCGATAGGCTGGTTTGGGAGTGGTAAGAATGAGGCAGGGTATTCAGGGCAGAAAACCCTAATAATAACCCTAATTGCATGCTCATAGAGATTTGGAAGCCTGGTAAATTCACACGAATACTTAGTCCCCAAAGCTGTAACAGAAATCCCTGAGAAACTCAGGGAGCTGGATTCTGGTCAGTATAAGAATTTATTACATTTGATTACTAGTATATGAACCCAACTATTACAATAATACTATTACTAATAAATGAAGTAACTACTACAACTTAAAGATACTTTTAGAGAAGTAATTAATTTTAAAAGTTTATTTTGCAAACTTTGCAAATGTTTTGTAGAGTACAAAAGTCTAGGCTATTTTAAAAGAGAATTTCATGATCTACCAGCCTTTGATAAAAGTGAAGGAATATTTCTTTAAAAGTCAGTAAAAGAAAGAATTCACACTTTTAAATATTTAGGGAATTTTTGGCCACAAAGATAAAACCGGTACAACTGTTAAGTTCAGAAAAATACAATGCTACTGTGTATGTGCTGTTCATGAGCTGAAACTGTTAACGAAGACAACTCATGATGATACTGAACTAGTGAGAAGATAGCAGCACATTTTAAAGTCTTCAGATAAAGGCTTTCAACGAAGTTGGGAGAAAGAGGGTGATAACTTTTTGAAATGTAAATGCAACTTACTTTGCTGTCAACCTCCCAGTGCTCCTCAGCTTCTCAGTTTTACTCAGCTTGTTACCTGTTTTATAAAATAACTCCTGAAACAGACGAAGTACGTTTAGAGAGGAGACTTTGTTTTACTCTGTGCAGGGTGCAAGGTGGAATATTTCCACAAATCAAGCACACCTCCTGTAATTCTCTTCAACATTTATACATGAAAGTTAACATACACGCCTATCTAATACATAATCATTAGACTGACTAAGCGTCCTCTTCTTCCATTGGTCTGTATTTTCTCTGCTTACATTTAAAGCTACAGTGTGATTTTTAATTCACTGCGCATGCTCAAAAGGAGTCGGGGGGTAGTCCTTTCATCCCTCGGTTGAATTGGTGGTCGCAATGTCCCCCTGCCGTCTTTACTTTTCCCCTAGTTACTGTGAGTCCCGTTGTTTTCATGGTTGTGGCGTCCCTTTATCTTTACAACCTTCACTGTAGGAGGATGTTCCTGTTATTAGTCCTTGAAGTGTTACAGCTTTGCAATCGTTGAGGAGATGCTAGTTAGTGAAGTATATGCTTGTTAGCGAAGTATGCAGTGCCAGTACCCTCTTATCTGGCCTGAGAATTATCTATTACCTTGAAGATTCTACAATTCCCATATACTAATTTCCACTCATAACTATGATTCTTTCTTAGCTACTAATAACTTCTATACATTTTCTATTTTATTAAAAAAAATATATATATATGATTTGTGGTAACAAACTTGCCTCTCTACTGGTCTGTCTTATTCAATTCTGCTAGGGCTATGTCAACAGTGTCTTGAACCATGTCATAACTTGCCACTCCTACCTACCCTAAACACTTCTGTTTCTTACAGCTGTCACTCCTGTGCCTCTTTGCCTGATTCTGTCCTTCAGCTCCTTCTGCTGGCTGTTGAGCTTGGACTTGCTATTCCCTGCTCCCCCATGCAGAGCTGGCTACTCTCCATTTGTCAATAATGAATGAACTGCATTACCTTTTATAAGCTTATGAAAGTACCAGTGATAAATACTACACAATTAACTGTTGTATTTGCATATGAAAGGCAAAGAGAACACTCACTTTACCTCTGTGTGTATGAATAAAATATTTTAGGCCTCACTAAGTTTAGTGCAACTCTCAAAGACATAATGTTTCTCAAAAGCTCTCCACAGAGAGATATAAAGAAAAGATTGTAATTGAAGGAGTAATTGTTTATTAAATGTATTCTGCTCTACATTGTCTTTGATTTGGTCCCTTGCTTTAATAATCAAATAATCACTGTTGATATCTCTGATTTTTTTAATTGTGGGGGTTTTTTTTTTGGGGGGGGGGTTGCCTTTAACTGTGGCATCCTATGAAGCATGGAGAATAACAATTCTGTGAGGAGTGAGAATTTTTAGGAAGAAAAAGGAATTGTCTTCAAAGCTACTTCAAGTTTTCTATTGCTCAAGAGATTTTTGCTGATTTTTGCTGAGACCACAGCACCTGTCATAGACAAATAGTTCCCCTTGCCTGTCCCTTCAATCCTAGTAGTGAGAGAGACCTTTAATACTGTCCACACTCATGCAAAGAAGATGACAAGTTTTAATGTAAATAACCTGACCACAGTCTCATACAGTCCAATTCATTCTCTATCACTATTTACTCAGTATCGATAATCAGTTGTCTCCTACCCTTACTGCAAATTCCTCACACTTCTAAGCCATTTTTTGGAGTGCTTGCAGATGCCAGAATTTGAAATATCTGAACAGATGAACTGTAAACAGAATCATTAAGCAGAAGAACTCATGTAGACTGATGTCATGTACACACCGCAGCAGATTTTCTCCTTTACCGCTCATTTGCTTCATGGCAAAGCTGTGCTTTTAAACCAGAAATAGGGATTAAGACATTCAGTTCAGGTTTTAGAGTAAACAGCTTCAAATACAAGAATAATTGAATCAGTACCTTATGATCTGATCCATGTCTAGTTGCAGCAAATTACTTTGGCATATCACTTTAGATTTTGTATTGCTGCATTAGAGTTATTATTTTTTAAAAAAAAGAAGCTTCACATTTTTTCAGATTCCTTGAATGTCAAAAGGAATGCTGCTTAGTTGTGGGGTTTTGTTTTTAATCTGAAAAGCTCTTCTTACAGATTCCCTTAAACAAGTTAAAAAAAAGGAAAAAAGCCAATGACATGTATAAAATACTATCTATGGGTGCAAGCCAAGTCAGATATTTATAACTGGCACACCTCAAGTTCATTGCTGAAGTCATCTCCAGCTAGAATCTAGGTCTCTATATATATTTAATGAACATTTTGCCCAGTCTTGAATGTAATAAATCATTTATTCTCTTTGAACTTCCTGTGGAAATGGCGTTAAGAGGTAGTCTTTGCCAACAAAATGGTACTGCTTTACCATTAAGAGAGCTGCTCTAAACAACACTATTTATGGGATAAACACAAGTTCAAGACATTTAAAGGTCTTTGAGGTTTTGGAGAATATTCAAAAGTGGGGAAAGAAGCAGATGGTTATGCTGCTAAATATGGTGTGTAACAGTGTGACCTGATGACAGAAAAAAATAAAAATAGAGACACACACACACACCCTGCTGTAGGTTTCAAGCTCTTTTCCCTGTGGAAAAAAAAACTTAATCAAATTTAAAAAAGGTCTAGGAGGTAGAGAAGTCTAATAACCATTTATTTATATATATATATATGGAGGAATAAGCAATATGAAAAGGCATGATGGTATGGAAGCAAAACTTACTAGAATGTTAAAGCAGAATCAGAAAGAAGGAGGATAGTTATGTGTTCAGAGGATGTTATATAGTGTAAGTACACTGATCAAAGCGGTTTCAACATCTGCTGTAACACACTTCATGTTCCTCAGCAATCCACAATGTGGATGATAGGAGGAGACAGATTAAAGATTAATGTGACATCATGGAAATTATAAAGAAAAATTTTTCTTTATAATTTCCATGTACTTTCTTTATAACTTCCATGTACATAGCACAATACTTTTTAAAGTGTAAAATAAATGTTTATGGAAAAAGCAGGAAATGCACAAACAGCTCAGAAAATATGTTCAAGAATTCAAAAAAAGGTAACTTGCAAAATAGAGAAGTAAGAATAAAATGTCAAAAGTAAAAAAAAAACCACCTGTGTTAATGTGTATGTAATAGGGTGTCTCCTCAGATGTATATTTTTTCCCTGTACTTTTTGAAATGTATATATCTCCTGTATAAATCCTCCACTTTTCAAGTGTGTGGCACTGTTCCTGACCAAGCAGGAGGACAAGATAAGTGTCTTTTCTCTCTGTTTCTTACACAGAGCGATAGCTCTTCTGTGGCATGCTGCAGCTTACCTCTTATATGAACACCACGGCCAAGAACATTCATGTCATGTTCTTGTGGCTTATGCTTATGGATCTAAAAGGATTCACATGTAAACTGACTCATAATCATTCAGAGAGATTTCTGAAACTGGAAAAGGTATAGCATGCACGATACTAAGTAGACAGTGTATATATATGTTTATGTTTTACTTTTAGTTATCTTTGTATGATATCACAACAGTTTTACAATTATAACATAAGTATGTAGTATAGCAAAATACAGACATGGTATGATAGTAGAGGCCTTGAGAAGTGGAGACGCTGATGTGACATAGAAGAGCACAGGCATGGGATGATAAGGGGTGCAACACAGGCCTAGCATTGGAGACCCCATGTCCATGAACAGCTCACCCATGGTCAGTTAAGGAAATGCACACCTGGAGCTGGATAAAATTGGTTTTAGGGATATGAAAGAGAACAAAGAAATAGCATCTAACTATGTAAAAGTCATTATATGAAGCAAATATGGATTTAACATGGATCTGCAGACCAACAAAGAAATAAAGAAATTTAAAAGCATGTTAGCAGACATACAAAACTGACCCCGAGTGGACTCTGGAGGGAGGAAGAAGAAACCATCAATGAACATCATATTCCTCCCAGCAAAGGACTCCAGATGCTGATGACTTGCTGTAAATGCCTCCACACCCTCATCACCAGAATGAAGCCACCACAATGAGGACTTAGAGGCTCAGAGGAAGGGGAAGCACAACACCAAGAAAAGGGATAAAAACTAAGTGTGTGTAACAATTTTTACTCTATTATTTGTCTTTCTTTCTATATTGGATAATAATTGGATCTGGACTAATACTGATTAGAACCATTAATATTTCAGTTCTACTAACAATACATTCTTGCTTTTATATACATAGTGTGTGTTTCCTCTTTGTCCATAAAGAAGATTTTGAGTGTAACACTGGATAAGAAAATTGATTGATCTTTAGTTGAAGTTTCTGGAGACTATCATAGACAAGTGCCTGTTGATTTTGACAGCATTTACTAAGCTTCATAGCAAAGGTTATTTCTGTGTTATGGAATAAAAATAAATGGTGGTCTAAATACCACTTAAAGACAAGAAACAGCTGATAGCAGAATATTTTGAAATAAAAATTGAATCTGTAGAAGGAGAACCAGAGAAAGAAATGCCATGGTCTTAGGGGTTTTATTACTATTACCACTTTTTTATTTTATAGTAACTTTCTGTGTCAACAATAAAAGATTGTTTTGGTTTGTTGGTTTTCTTTTCCCTGGATTTTACAAATAGAATTAACTTTCTGGCTCCAGTGAATTAGGAGGAACACACGAAGTTATATTTTTTAAATGTTAAGAATAACAGATGGCAAAGACAGTTTGATGAAAATAAATATAGATTAATGGTTCTCATAGTAAAGAATCATAGAATTGTTCAGGTTGGAAAAGACCTTTAAGATCATCAAGTCCAACCCTTAACCTAGCACTGCGGAGTCCACCACTAAACCATGTCCCTAAGCACCACATCTACACATCTTTTAAATACCTTCAGGGATGGTGACTCAACCACTTCCCTGGGCAGCCTGTTCCAATGCTTGACAAACCTTTCAGTGAAGAAGTATTTCCTAATATCCAATCTAAACCTCCCCTGGCACATCTTGAGGCCATTTCCTCTTGTCCTATTGCTTGTTACTTGGGAGAAGAGACCAACACCCACCCCATTAAAACCTCTTTTCAGGTAGTTGTAGAGAGCGATAAGGTCTTCCCTAAGCCTCCTTTTCTCCAAGCTAAACAACCCCATTTCCCTCAGCTGCTCCTCATAAGACTTCTGCTCTAGACCCTTCACCAGCTTCAGCTTCATTGCCCTTCTTTGGACACGCTCCAGCACCTCAATGTCTCTCTTGTAGTGAGGGGCCTAAAACTGAACACAGTATTCGAGGTGTGGCCTCACCAGGGAAGGAAGAAAGCGTATTAACTAAAGAAAAAAATACTGCATACTAACCAGAAAAATTATCTGGGAGCTGTTGCACAAAAATCTCTAATGCTTCATGCTTGGTGTTCAGGCATAATAAAAGAAATAAACACAATCCTGGGTCAGAAGGGACTATAAATAAAACATGATATTACCATTACAAGGTGACACTGAGCAGGCATTACACACACTACCGTACCACAGACAAGGATTAGCCTCTCAGTCCTCGATTTGTTCTGTTGAGCCTAAGTACTGCAGGATCCACCAAACTCTGAGGTTGTTTCACTTCCTGTCTATCATGTGTGTCAAGTCTCCTGCATCTGCTAGACATCATCTCACAGCTTGCTTCGTTGTAGAGTTAATCTTCTGGATCTTGATCCTACAAGCTCAGTTCATATCAACATTGTAGTGATTGTGCCTTATTCATCTAAAGTCTGGGATGTCATCATGTTGCATTATTATAGAGTTAGGAGGGACAAAAGAGACAGGCAGCTGCTAGAACAGATAGAAGGTGGCATTTGCATTGTGTGCAAGTCTTGCAGAAGGCAAGTGTAATTTTGAATGAGTATTGAAAATGTATCTATGAAGTGTTCACAGAAAGAGAACCATGTTGGTGGAAGGGAATGATGAACAGAATCAGGAGGAAAACAAAGGAGGGTTATACTAAATATAGACTTTAGGAGTATGAAGAATAGAGAGAAAGGAAAATAAGAATGAAAGCTGAAATAAAATGTTATTGTTTATTCTGCAATGGGAAGGATCTCTATTAAAAATAATATTGGATCCCCAATAAAAGTAAAATATAATTATTTTATTGTAAAATAGCATATAGTGAGTCTCAAAACAGGCGTTGTATAAAGAATTTCGTTATTCTTTCCCTTTTCCTTCTTTGACTTCTAATTCTGCAAAGTGAAAGAATAGATCTTACCTATCCTGAGAGTCAGTAAAGAAAGCATATTAAAATGCTGTGTAAAGAGTCATACAGCAGAAGCAACCTCTCTTTTAGCACAGTAGGATAAAACTACGCAATCACATGCAAGCACAGTAGGAAGGGGAGAAGTGAAGAGCTTCTGCAGCAACAGCATGGTGCACTACTAACCTGTGAGGAAGGAAACAGCAAAATGAAAAAGATGAGTGGGCATGTGACGGGCATGCAGAGGGTGACAGACAATGTAGCTTTTGACACAGACTGTGAACAGAAACTCTGACAGGCAACAGAGTCTAGATACGGCTTACAATGCACTGTTTTGAGGTAAATTCTTACAGGTGCTCTCAGCTAGCTCTTTAAACTATACTGCTAAGAGCATGGAGATGTGAAGAAAACTATCATAAGTGGGACACTTGAGATACCAAAGTTTAGCATGAAACTGATCAGCTTTCCTGGTATATTGTGAGATGTTTCTTTATACAAGTGTTGTGGAGTGTCTCATAGTCAGCTGGAACAGCCTTCTTTCGGCTGCAATGAAAAATTGCTGCCCAGTAGCAAGAGACAAACTCAAAGGAAAAAAAAAACCCCAAACACCAAACCCCCAAAACCCCTAAAACCTTGCAACTGGGATGGACAGTGGACATTGGGTAATAGACTCAGATATATCTCTTTTGCAAGAGTTTATAGATTTAAAAAAAGTGTCAACATTAATTCAAATTTCAATTAATTTTCATCTAGTGGAATTTTTGTTGGCAGGGGAGTTTGATTTGATTAAGAAGTAGCTGCTATGTATACTTTTTATGCATATTTTTGTTGGTTTGTCTGTTAAGTGTCTTCAGATGACTATTAGGAAGCCAGCGGCTATGATCTGCAAAACAGAGCTGCAGGAAAGCAGAGAGTGTATATTATATGGATAATACTTTCTGTAATAATGCTGTATTCCTTATCTAAATAATGTTTATTATCCAATTAAAAAAAAAAGAAGTAAATCTATGATGTTTTACTTGGGTTAGGTCACTTAGTTTGATTCAATATAAATAAAAGGTAGCTAAATTATCAAAGATTAGATACAACAATATATAGATAATTAACATCATTTTATTGGGAAAAAACAGTGAACTATGTGTAAGATCATTAAATTATGCTACAGAAGTAAAGGCAGGAATAGGTTTCATTTGCCTTTACTTAGTCTAGAAAAATAATAACTGCTGTATCTCTCAGACAAGCCTGATGAGCATTTTCTTCAGATAAAGGTAAAATGCACACAGTACAATTTTATTAGAGTTGTGAAGCTTTATGGCTAAATATATAATAATAGATTAAGCATGTCCAAAAGCATTCCTTACATGTCCAAACCCATGCTAATAAAGGTGTTTTCATGTTCAAACCATCATGTCTTCCTGCAAACTGCCTGCTGGAATCATTCTAATTACCAAGTCTTGATACATGCTTATGTCTGGGGCATGTGAGATGGATTGGGTCAAATAATCATACCAGCTGTTTACTAAGGCATGCTGCATATTCTAACATAGAGTATTACTTAGACATGTTTAAATTTCTTAATAGAAGCACAGGCTAGGTAAGAGTACATGCTTAACTAGGTTCTTGTTTGCAAATCCAGTTCATAATTTGGTAAGAAAACATGGATGACATTTAAGAGTTTTCTCAAAGTCAGTGATTTGCAAAAATATTTTTAGGATTCATTATAAAGTACTGTCTCCTGTGCAGCCTGAAAATAAGCAAATTTATACCTGCTGTTATTTTCCTTCAGAAATTCTGTATCTGAAGAGGTATGGATTTGTCTCTCATGTTGGTTTTGTAAGGCTTCCATTGTTCACTGAATTCTTCAAGAAATTAGTTACTGCCTTGCAGTGTTCTATTGAAAAAAAATGAGTATGTAATCAAATTTTAGTAGTGGCATGGCAAAAATTAATGCTTAGCAGACATACATAATGAAGACAGAGGCATAAGCATATACACATACATATGTAATGATTTAAATTCTCATTGCTTTTAACAAATTTAGCTTTAGAAAATCCTTATGAAGGTTTCAAAAACGTGAGAAAAACATAATTATTCCTACAGTGCAGATAAAAATCAAGGGTTACAAATATGAACTACGACTCTTTGAGCTACCATCCTTGGAGGTATTTAAAAGACATGTAGATGTGGTGCTTAGGGACATGGTTTAGTGGTGGACTTGGCAGTGCTAGGTTAACGGTTGGACTTGATGATCTTAAAGGTCTTTTCCAACCTAAATGATTCTGATTTTATGATTCTACAATTCTTATTGAACCACAACCTTACTTGAGGTTCTGATTCAGGCAATTATTTCTGTCTTGAACAACCTGTTTGTGAAAGTGTATCTCTTTTTATATTTGGTTAGCAAAGAATCAAGTAAACTTCAGGAACATCTCTTCTCTTGCTCAGCTTTCCTTCCTATTTTTCTCTCTTTTCTTTTCCCTTTTTCTTTTTTTCTTGTTTCTATTTTTTCTTTATTTCTTTTTCCTTTTTTCTTTTTTGTCTTTTCTCTTCCCTTTCCCCTTCTCCTTCTCTTCCATCATTCTGGGGAACAGTTTTTCACTTTGTATTTCAATAAATGCAAAGCCATGTTTCTTCAAGTGATTTTACATTTCACACATCTGCATCCGGTTGTCCTCCAGTTCTGTATGAAAATAAGCTCAAGGTAAACTATTTATGTATGAAGAAGTAACCTCAAAGTAAAGGTGAAAAGTTATTGTAAAGGACTTTTTGCTCAACAGGAAGGTCAGTTTCCCTTTGCCTGCTTTTGGAATTTGTTAGGTACTGTTATTGATTCCCCTCTCCCCTTCATCATAAAACCACTTGCAATAAAAAGGCTATTGAAATCTCCTAGATCAAAGTCACCATTAGAAATTCAAACAAACTAGAAGAAATGTTTTCAACCATCTTGATATCAATAATAACAAGAAACGTCATTGATATAAATCTGAGAATGATCTTCTTTTTAAACAAGTTATATTTTCCTTCTCCCCTCCCTTTTTTGTATTCAGGTCAAGAATGGTCATTGGAAGACCTGTATTGTTTCTACTCTCTTTTAATAGCTATGTAGGACTGTATCAGACTACACTATTTTTCTACTAATTGCAACACTTCATTTCCCTGTATTTTCATTTTACTCTTTCCTATTTATACTGCTACAACTCATGCTTTGATAATAATAATTATTATTAATCAGACAATAGTCTATGAGATTATATAAATTGTGTTGCACATTTTAGCACACCTGTAATGGAGTTGAAGGAATTAATTACTACCTTAGTGGAATTTTGTAAGAATGCAAAACAATAGTTGGGCAAAAATTGAAACATAAACTTTAGAAGTGTATCTATGGGCTTTTACAGTGATCGAGGATTTTTTGTGGTTGTATTATAATCTGTCAGAAAGTAGTTTTATATGCAGCTATGCATTAGATTATAGGAATCTGTACAGTTTGGCACAGGTAAAAAAAGTTTAATTGAACACCTTAGCTAAAACTGACAGCTTTGCTCCTCCAACAAGATGGAACTTCTTTACAATATAGGCAAAGCTCATCTATGCATAAGACAAAACACCTACGGGACAATTTTAAGACTGTGAAATGCATGCCCATAGGACCAGCACAAGCCTAATGATCTCCTGCTTTAAGTACGAGACATTTCACTAAATATACATTTTCTTGTGCAAATAAACTCAGAAAGTCTACATATAGCAAAATACTTGGTGTAAATAGTTTAAATGTATTGGAAGAAAGGCTCGGCTTTAGTTAAGATATTGTCTTTCAAAAGAAAATACAATGCTGTTAGTGGTAAACTGATTTTAGGTCACTAGTGGACTTCTTAAAATGAAAAGGTCTTTTACTAGAAATGGATGGCCAAAGACTATAAAAAGGAACTAATAAGGCACTAACAAAGAAATTGAATCATTCAAAGAAGTTTTTGTATACCTTACTTAGGTCAATAATAATTAATATAAACCAGTTTACTGATTTGTAGATAAAGCTGGAATAATCTGTCATAAACAGAATTATTCCTCTTCTGTGATAAAATGCTGAGCTAAACAATACTTAAATGTCCTTAACACAGATAAATTAATAAAATATTTGTTTCTCTTGAAATATGTGTATTTGAGAATAACTACTACACATTGTATGGGTTAGTTCACACATGCTACAATAATAAAACAGAAAACCAACCAGCATTCATGAATGACCAGCCTTGAATTTGGGCCCACATAACCTTTGTTACACATAACATTGTTTTTCCAACCATTCCTTCCTAGAATTATGCCTGTATGGCTAGCTGGATGAACTTATCTGGCTTGGCTTCACGACTAAGAAATAAATTGGCTCTTTTTTTTCCTTTTAAACTACTTAGTATCTTCACATAGGCAGCTTTTGGATTCTGTTTCTTACAATAAAGTTCAATAAGAGACATTCACTGAGAATACTGAGAGTTCTTGGTGTATCTATGCAGTTTTATGCCTCATAACTTGCTGTAAAAGTGTACTAGTTATGCTGAGCTGTTGTCTAGTGCAAAAGAAAAGCAGTAGCTCACATCTAAGATCAATTATTTTCCTAATCCATGCTACTTCACTTCCATATATTTTCCCTACACAAGAGATTTCTGGAGTGCATTGGTGAGAACTTCTAGATCAAGGAGCTCCTTAGGGAAAGCACTCCACTGGACTTCATAATTAAACCCAAGGGAGAAATATTTGGGCATGTGAAGGTTGGGAGCAGCCTTGACTGCAGTAACTGTGAGCTGTGGAGTTGACACTCATGAGAGGAGGGAGCAAGACAAATAGCGATGTCCCAACCCTGGCCTTCCAGAGACAGTAGCCTGTTCAGGGACCTTCTCAGAAGAATCCCAGGGGAGCATCATCCTGGAGAAAAGGGAGGAGTTTCCAGGAGACTTGGTGGGTTTTCTAAGGAAAAGCAGTCCATCTGGACATACAGGAAGTCAAACAAAGGTTGCAGGAGGCCTGACAAAACTCAAAGGAGCTCCTGAAAAAACTCAAAAGAGGAAGTGAACAAGAAGTGGATGCAAGCACAAAAGGCTTGACTTTTTATCTATGTCACAGCTGTTTCTGCTGTTAGAGAACTTGCCAGCATCGTTCTCCAGTTTTCATATCAGCACTGTCTCATCTCCATTCAACTCAAAGCAGGGGCAGAGCAAGACTGCTTGTCAAAATATCATATAAACATGCCTACAATATAAGCTTTAATATATACTAACTAATTATGTTCAATATGTTTTTATATGATCTACTTATGTAAGTACTTATTGCATGAAATAGCATTTGTTATGTGCAATGAAATATCCATGCCTTTTGGATGGTAACATTTTATGTTATTTATATTGACATTTCCCTAAAAAAACCCCCTATTTTTAACATTTACCAAACCTATAAGGCAAATAAACATCCATTACAGAAATCGTATTACAACAAAATTCCGTTAGAACTTCATTTTCCTAAATTTATTTTCCATTGTCATGACACCAATTCATTCTCTTAATCTCAACTGCTAACAAAGAATTATCAATTTTGTGTGTGATAATGAAATTAATTTTATTGCTATGATGGAATAACCTGATGCTATTCATGTCATTCAGTTAGACAAAATTCATATACAACATGCAGATCTTAAAAGTGGAGCTAAGTTTTGCTGATAGAATGAAAAAAAAAAAAAAAAGTACAGTTTTTCCTAGTTTCAGATAAATGACCATGGGTATGGATGAAATTTATGGAGGCTGAAAGATACACAACAGAATAATTACATTTTGATTTCTGTGTATGGGGTGTTCTTGAGATAAATTTCTTCACATCATAAATTTAGTGTACAGGACACCTATACTTTCCTGAGGCAAATAATGTTGGTAGTTTGCTGAAAGGGTGTCCTAAGGGTTGTTCATGAGCACAGAACGTCTTTAAGGCTGGCAGGAACATCAAGTTATGTACTTCTTACTGTTATTGCCAATAGCATTCTAATGAAAAACTTGTCTTATCAGACACCCGTTCTTTATTATAACCATAAATGGTACTGTACAAGGCATCATTCTTCTCTGCAATAAGCATTAGATTAATATATTTATTTTGTTCAGAATCTGCAGGGAGAAGGAATTATTTTCTTCTTTTATATTTCAATCTATGGTTGTTGACTATGCATAGAGGGCTGTAACAGCATTTAATGAAAGCTTCCTTGGAAAATGAGGAATCCCATAAATTCTAAAGCAGAGATATGCCAGAAGCGTAACGCCTGCCACTGAGTTCTTGCCATGGATAACAGTAAAAGACTCACTGCTTATAGGTAACAACCCACTGGCAGTGAGTGTTCAAAAATAGCTTTTGAATTTGATAGCTTTGTGTAACATGACCTGATACAGCCAATTGTATGCCTTACATTGTACCACCAATTTAAAGAAGTGTTGTGCTTTGGGGTTTTGTTGTTTTGTTATTGTTTCATATAAGCAAGAATGTTGTTTCCGTAATAACAAAGTAAGCTTATTCTGCTACCAGCATTTTAAATAACAATTTTGGCACATCAGTGCCTGATGTACCATAGGTTTAAAGATCCAGTAATATTATACCAAAACCCCAAATCAGTTCCAAAAGGAAAACACTTTTCAGTACTTTCTTGAATTATTTGAATTCCCAGATGATCACAGTATGTCTCTCGATTTATTCAATCATACATGATTCTAATAATGTTTTCCTTATGATGCCACTCTGTGTGGCAGTATTTTCCAGTGCAGTTCTACAGTGTACCTAATGTGCAAAAGACAACCACTGAAATATAAAAAATGTATATCCACTGCCACAGCACACTTAATGAGACTTTTCAATTTTTGCTTTTCAAAGTGTATCTAGTACCTTCAAATCTGATCACATAAATTTTCTGCAAAATGTAACTCTATCCATACACAAACACACCTTGTTAAAAATGTAAGAAAGGAGTAATCAGCACAGAGCCTAGAGAGCTGTGTCAAGGAAGATACAGGCTTCTTCTGCTAATTAGAACTACATGATTGGATAAATCATTAACATGGATACATATGAAACAAATTGTGAGCCATTGAATTACAAAATGATATTAGGTTGGGACTGCTTATAAACCATGAAAGAGAAACTGGAGAGCTTGCAGTTCAGAGATCTCTGTAGGAATGGGACACTTTGTAATACTTTCTTTTTTTTCCTGTTAGCTGCATAACATAGGCAAAACTCCCATTTGGAGCTTTGTTGCATGACCAATACACTCCTCTCACCCAACTCCAGCACTTAACAGTTGCAGTCTTTTCTCTCAGCTATGAATATTGTTACATATTTTTCCCCTTCTGATCCTGTCACATCAAACTTGCTTCCTCATGAATGCTGAATTTCTTCTTTCTGACCAAATTTCCTCTGGTTATACTACTTTTAACTTTTTTAAAACTTTTTTTCTTCTCTCCTTTATTGTTATTTCCTTCTCATCAGTCAATCCTCGCTACTGCATCTCCAGTGGTTTTTCTTTTTTCTTAAGAACAGTATTGGCATGCATTTATCTGTGACTGTTTCCTATAGGGAGTACAACAGTTTTGCTGCAGATCTTAACATCATCTATGGATATACTAAAATAGTTTTACTTCAGTGTCTTTATTTAATTTAGCTCCCGCAAACATCTCCACTTGTAATTTACCTAAATGATGTCATGACTACAAATTGTCAATCCTGTCACTTGCAGTCTGAGGATATTATGCAGAGCAAGCATAAAATCTTGTGTATTAACTCAGGCGATAAACCACAAGGGTAAAATTTTACTCTATTACCTGTTAATTACCTGGTTACCTGGTAATTACCTGGTTAATTGTTATCTGGTACAATTCATACTGAAAGTAAAATTTGATTTTAGTGTCTCAGTGACTTAAATGTTTGTTAATTTCCAATGTACACTGTAACATATTTTACGTGATTAACAGATTACAAACATGACTAAAAAGCTTACTGATAGTCCCCATTGCTTGGAGAAAGCAAAAAAATGAGCAAAACCTACAGGTGAATTGGTGTGGTAGAAATACATAAATCTTCATTATTTGCAGATCTGGTCTCTTATCTTCATGAATTTCCTATGCAGAACACAGTCTATCATTGCTCGCTCTCTGTTAACAGTTGCTTTTATTCCCCCGTTATACTACTGACCTCTTTTTCTTTTTTTCCCCATTGTTGAGAGAGATGTATCAAGAATCTGAGCTTGCCCTCTCACCAGAGGGAGAATTCCATCATGCATAGGGATATGTAGTAAAAGACCTTTATACACATGACTGTCAACCATGCAAACCTGTTTTATTGGTTTCATAGATATTCCTCATTGCTGGAAACTTGATAGATTTCAGAATCAGAGGGGGACTATCACAAGTGTCCAAATTGATTTTCAGAGTGACAGGACCTCAGAGGCAAAGTCAGCAAAGAATCATGGAGGATGGGGCAGCCTAAATAACTTGTTTGAGGTTTTTTTACTTCTCTCAGTTGTCAGGTGACCAAAAAGAACATTGGAAATAAACTAGTTGCTTGTTAGTGACATAGCAAAGACTGGCATAATACAATTCAATTTAATGTAAGTTTAAAGGAAAGCTTGAGTGAAATAATTATTTACAAAATGCTGTAGTTCTGTCATACTGTGTGTCTGTCCACATAGTTAATCTATACACAAAATCTAAAATACCAATTTAATTTTACATGCTTGGTCTAATTTGTTAGCTTTGTGTGGTGACTCATATCTTATTAGATAGATAAACTAATAATTGATGTAGGTGTATTAATAATTGTTGTTAATGTGATTTTTTAAATGCTTGGATATGTGTCATTGTGTGAGAGTTATGCTGTGTTTCCTAACTAAATTTCAGCACTTTGTGATTTGCCATGTATGTTTTCAAAAGATCCCTCATATTGCTAGCAAATCTCTAAGAAAATTAGTTTGCAAGTGGATGCACAACAGCTGTAGAAGGTGAATTTCTTCATCACAGAGGTTCAAGACTCAGAAACTGAAATAGCTTCTGCAGAATTTTCTGTACAGAATTCTTTTTCCATATGGTTCACTTTAATTTTATCCATTTAGGGAACCCTGCCGAACTACTTTTAGAATTCTCACATGCCTGTTTGGTTTTTCACTAATGCCCCTGTGCTGAGCATTTGCTATACACAAAGTAATCTTCCTCCCTAGCTGTTTTCCCATGATACAAGAATTATTGTTTCCTATTCTTGACTAGTAAGGATTCAGATTCAAAGACATCCTTCTGTTGTGTAGCATGGCAGCAAAAGCAATTATTAATCAACAATCCAACAAGACAGAACTAGTGTCAACATTTACATGCAGAAAATATTTTATTGTTTCCAATAAATATAAAGGTAGTCTTATATATTTTCTTATATATTTTCATTTATTGATAAATTCAGAGAGATTTAAATTAATTTGTAATAGCTATTTCTTATGAATGAAAAATGATTGATTGGAAGGTTTCCATAGGAATTAGGCATACTAGTCACACTCAATTTAATTGCTGGAAGGTGCCTTGGAGTCTTTGGAGTCTTCCAAAAGAATCATAAGTACACATTAAGTTTAAGAACCAAATGATGTAAGGATGTGTTCTGTCAAGCTAATTTGTGTGCATATTTTGACAACTAAATGTCATCTAGAAGAATTAGAGATCCAACCAAAAAAAAGTCCTACTCTGCAAAGTAGGCACATAAATATCTCCGAGTATGCGGATCTGAAGCTAAGACAAAAAAATAACTGTGCAGAAGTTAAGGTCAAATGAACTGAATAGACCCGGTTCAAATACTTCTAGTTTAACAGACTCAGAGGAACTGCTGTTGCTGGTACAACTGAGCACATGGTCCATATGTTAGAATCTGTGTTCCTGGAACTGAATGGCAGTTTCACTTAAAATTTTTCTAGCTACACTGGGCTATAGTTTTCCCAGAGTTTTGATCCTTGGTAGGAAATATAAACAACAATGACTTGCATATACAACCAGGCACACAGAATATTCAAGAATGTGAATATTTGAAAATGTGCAGGAGTTAGTTATTTAAAATTTCCTTTTAAAGAGGGTAGATTAGTAATTTTCCCTTTTTTTGTTTTTGTCTTTGTTTTTGTTTTTTTTTAATAATAAGCAGTAACAATCATGATAAGAGGCATTTTATTTTCCCATCTATTTTACATTGTCTTGCAATAGGAGATTTAAAAGCCAATGAAACTGTTGTAGATGACAACTGCTTTGGTCTTTAAAAGTCAGAGATTTTACAAGGAAGGAAAGGTCACATAATACAATCCAATAGTAATGCTCAGAGACACTATGTCTTTAGAAGGTATAATATCAAAGCACTAGAGAATAAACTGGACTAAACATCCCTACTGTTGCAGGGACATAGCTCAGGGTATCTTTGCCAGTGCACAGAGGTGAGTTGAGTCATAGCCAAGTTCCATCTCTGATAGTTCATCAGTATTAAGATAATTCTGCTGGAGGCACTTTCTGCCTGCTTTTGCAATGTGCTTCCTAGCACCTTTAGATGAATCAGAGCTTTTCGCTTTCTCTAGGACACTGTCAAGTTTTAATATCCCATTAATGCAAGCATCAAGGCTAACCATAAATCGACCCAAAACTTGGAGAACAACATTTACAAATTAATTTGAGAGAATAAGTTAATAATGTCAAACTGAAAGAATGAATAGCATCTGGGAATATGTCACAAGTTGCCAGAAAAGAAGGAATGCTGGTGGGTCTTTCCCTTGTAGCACTATCAAATACTCCTTTATAAGGAGCTGAGGGCAGGCAGGCACTTCAAGACTCTGAGACAGAATTTTCCACTGAAGCTAAATCAGGAATCGATAGGATTTAAGCAGATTGGAAAGGAAGTAATCTTAGCATTCATACAAGAATGGTGGAAGAAATTGCATTAATAAGCAAATTCCCAAAATACAATGAGAAATTATTTTATTTCTCTCACAAATAGATGCAGTATTTCTGCATTACTATACTGTAAAGTTTTTTTTGTTTCATGCATAGTGCTTTATTTCAGACTCAGTACTTGCAAGTGAGGATGAATTGCGTATTGAAGATATCCAAAGAAGGCATTTATTTTTAGACATCTCAAGAAAATCTGATGTGGGGCTATAGCTAATGGTATTTAATTTAAAGAGGGACTAACAGCTTTTGAACTTTGCTCTTATTAATGCAGATAATAGATAGCAGATAAGATGATTAAATAACAGCAAGGAAACCTCTTTTCATTCCATGTAGCAGCTACAGTTCCTCTGGAGGTTTGGATTGGAGGTGAATGGAGGAATATTCTTCACAATTCAGCTCCATATAACCAAAACTTTATAAAATAGCTATTCTATTATGACTTCAGAGAGGAACAATATTTAAATAGGAATATTAAAATAAGCTATTCAGAGACCTTAAATATGATTTTTTCAAGATGGATCCTTTATATGTAATTATTTTTTTTATCCAAAAGACCTATCAAAAGTTATTTCAGATATTTTATTTAAAAGTTTTGAGGAGATTTACCTGCAACTATACAAAATATGGAAACCAGTAACATAATAATAATGTTTTAGTTCTATGAAACAATCACTTGTTTTCTTAGGATAACTTGACAAGTTTCTAATGGAGACCACACTGAATTACTCAAACCACAAATTTTTTTAGATGCTGGTGCTTTCAGATTAAGGCATTCTATGTCACATTTCAAGATTTTTTTCTTTCTGTCACTATATAGTAACAGGAAGTACTAGTTGGATATCTGTGTCTCCGGTCTGACAATACACAGGAAAAATGTAATTTCATGGAAATTTCTAAAGAAAAATAAACAATTTTCCTGAATTCAATTCAAGAGTCTGTCATTCAAGACTCAGTATCAGAACTCACAGGCAAACAGTTGTTCAGCTGGAGAATGGGACACAATACCTAGATCTGGAAGCAGCTCAAAAGGCTTTATAAGTTTTGTACAGTAGGTCTGATTTGTCTTAATAAATTGAAAATAAAATATTACAAGTTTCATATAACAGAAATGCAAATTTTCTTTCAGTATTATATAACATAATATTGAGTATTAACATAAATATAATAAATTCATAAAGATTAAAATATTTGATATAAGCTTTTAAAATAATTTTTCTTGGTATCAGAGCTTTGCTGGCAATTCCACACTTTAGAGAGATTTGTTCATTCTTTCTCTTTTTTAACTGCTGAAGCTTTTAACTGTATCCTATTTGGCTGCACCTCATGGTGACAATTAAGTAAGATACAAAGAAAAAAAAAATTGGTAGGTAAGTTTCTGCAGTGTAGGCTGAAATGGTCCAGCACAATTTTGTGTTATGTGCATGTATTTCTGAAGGACTGCCATCTTCCCAGCATGGCTGTTTCTCATGCTCGATTAAGCTGTTTTCCCACAGTCTTACAGCACATCATCTTCCTTACATACTTTGTGACTTACTCTGGCAACTTAAATCCAGCCTTATCACGATGCCAGTTGTTACTCATTGGTAGACTCTAGCTTTCCAGGTATGCTTAGGTAACAAGAAAAACTAGATTCAAGGACAGACATATAATTTAGACTCTTACACAAATACCCTTTATTATTCAAGACTTGCTATTTGTGGATTCAAATATCCTCTTGAGATTCTTAATTCTAGTTTTTCTCCTGATCTTTCAGGAGCTACTTTTATTATAAAGAACTTCCCTCTGTTAAATTTGAACTCCAAAAGGTGACTTAGCTCTCTTGGATTCAAGTATGGCAAGCAATTGGATAACATGATGCTGTCAAATTTCTCTTTGAAACCAGTACTTTTTCATCTTTCTCAGTTAGGTGATCCAAACGTCTGAGTGACAGAAACTTTTTAGGAGGTGACATTTTGTTTTGTTTTGTTTTGTTTTGTTTGTTTTTGTTTTTTAACGAATTTCCAGAACAAACTTAGTTGTGGCTAATTTATGCCAAACGTTTTCAGAGAATCACAAGATCATTTAGGTTGGAAGGGATCTCTTGAGATATCTATTCTAACCCCCCTGCTCAAGCAGGGTCAGCTACAGCAAGTTGCTCAGGATCATGTTCAGTTAGATTTTGAACATTTCCATGTATGGAGACTCCACAAACTCTCTGGGCAACCTGTTCCTCTGTTTGACCACCCTTGCAGTAAACATTTAAGTGGAATTTCTTGCATTTTAATTTGTGCCTGGTGCCTCTTGTCCTTTCACTGGACACCACTGAGAAGAGATTCTATTGGTCCTCTGCTTCCTGCCATCCGGTCTTTAAACACATTGATAAGATTCTTTTGACCTGCTGGCAACCCTCTTGCAAATACAGCCCAGAATTTATCTGTTCTTTGTTTTGTCCACCAAAGCAAAACAAACTCATTTAAGGGGTGAGCATGATATGCACAGCAGTGTAGTGATGAAATCCTCAAATTAGCACTATTTCAAGCGGGAATGACCACAGAACACAGGTAACTACAAGGAAAAAAAAAATCTAGCATTATTATCTTTAGTCTGGAAAGAGGATGGACATTTTAGAGCTTGGTCCTGAGCTTTAAGAACTGCCTTTCCACAGGTCTAGTAGCTTGGGCTCATTGCAGTTGTGAAACAGACCACTTCCTTTCTCCTACAGGGTTGATCAATAGTATTTCAGGACTCTTTAAATGGTGAATATGTTTTCAGTTCCCTCCCATCCAGAAATCTCCTCCCTGCTGCAATCACCCTAGCAGCCTTTCACTGTACCTTTTCATCGAAACTTTTCTTTCTTGAGTACTGGCTGTTTACATAAACTGGTCACACTTCTGACTGATGCAGAACTGTAGCCCTAAACTGTCTGGTAAACACAGCATATCTTTAATCTCCTTATTGAATGCTGAGTTTCCACCATGAGTACAAAATCCTTGTGCAGAAATTTATTAATTAATTGACTCAGGCTCAATGAGCTAGTTTTTTGAAGTGTGATTACTTTTAGATGCCTCTTTGTCCATGTGAAAGACATATGTAGTCTTTCACAAATCTAGTCCTAAATGACTTGACAGAAAGACTTGCCTGCATACTTTTTAAAACGAAGCTTAATGTTTTATTTATGTATGTATTTATTTAATAAAGTCATAAGTAATAAGCATTAACCTAAGAACCGAAATAATCACCTAGAAAGCAACTGTTGTATAATAAACAGGTTTTTCCCTAGAATCTGAAAATAAAGTTTAATCAAAGGGAATAAATTTTACTCTGGATTTCCTAATCTGGGGGTTTTTTGTGAGTTTTGGTTTTGTTTTTTTACTATAATAGAGATTTATTCACTTCTGTATACTTCTCACTGAACTTTACATTGCTCCTTGCAACACAAATGGTCAATTTCCCCTAAACTCAGTCCTACCTAGCAATGTCTTTCATAACTGTAAGGAACCATAAAAGAGACTGCAAAAAGAATACTTTTTCATTCAAAACAGAGAGGGAAATTAATTATAAGTTAATATTTTGCAGTTATTTTCAATAACAGAAAGCCATTAGTATTTTTTTGTATGACGGCAGCAACCTTAAAGCTTTACATTAAAAGAAACTGTAACGTAATGACAATATTTGGAAGCTAATATTTAAGGAGACCTGTTGTGAGGCCTGCATAGGGACACCTATATTTGGGAATGTTTGGATCGAGACTGCAAAAAAGAAACAGTATCGGCCGATACACAGGCTTCCTAGTTCTTTTTATTACGTTATTTTTATTAACTCAGAAGTAGAACAATGATGTCCAGACTCTGTTTTATTGTCTGTGCTATATATATTCACCTGTACAGTCATGCAGGATTTTTCCAACTTCCCAACACTGAACATTTCAAAATAGTCTTCTCACTGAAATTATTTGTTAGCTAATATTACCACACAAATTCAGGGAAGTGTTTCCCTGAGGTGGTGGGCCCCATCTAATACATAACTTCACAATCAATACTATAGGATGTAGGTAACAACAGTGTGTGCTTCTATCACCCCATGGCCTCAGTCTTTACAAGTGCAGGGGTATTAATTAAAAAAAAATTGGCATTGATTTTACATATGCTTCTTTTTTCCAGTAGAAGCATTGTTTATTAAATTACATCTCGATATTAAAACCACAAAGACACTGAGCCCCCTGTCATATACCTGCCTGGCAGGACGGGTCTTAAGAATAATTTTTGCAACAGAAGGTCATAGTGCTAATGCCACCTTCTGTATGAGTTACTTGTTTTGTGGAGCACTGAAATGAAAACATGGTTTCTTCTTTCCACTTTAGTGGGCCTAGAATCACAGACAAAAAATTAATCTTGCCTTTTCAGGAATTTATACCAGAAATACAAGCAAGAAAATTTAATGTTGAAAAGACAGTAGCTACTGTTAAATAACCATCAGCAGACCACATAAAACCCTCAGTAAGAGCATGCTATTCTTCCCAGAGAACCAAGTGAAAGCCATGTTACTATGAAACACCCACAGTGCTGTGAGCTAATAATTGTACCTGGACAGCCTGTTATCACTGACACAATAATCTTTACTATACCTGAACTATTTATTTAGAGAGAGATGCAACTGCGTAATAAATGACCTGAAGACCTTAAGAAAAATAAATTTATAAAGACCATTTGTTGCTGCTTTCTAAATAAAGATGTCTCTGTATGCTGGAATACATCTAGTCACTGTTATGGTGGAACATATAATTCAGAGATCTTCCAAAATAAGTCAATAGTCATTAATAAAATTATAAAGGTAAAAAATGTGTTTACCTTGCATTCTATAACGATTGGTACCAGAGACAACTTTCAGAAAATAGTAGACTAACAGGTGCAAGTCCTATATATGCCATATAATTTCACCTGCAGAGTCCACTTACTCTGTCATACTGTTAAACTAGATTACCTTATTTAGAAGATTGAAAGCTGACTTTATTACAGGGTATAAGTACCTTCTCAGGAAAGAAAGAATTGAAAAGAGCAGGGTTGAACAATTGCTATCTCTAGTATGACCTGACATGCTATCCACTGCTTCTCAATGCAATAGTTTAACAACTTTCAGGTATGAAGCATAAGTGTTAAGTATGATCATAGATAACTTTAGCCAGAAAGAACAAAATTAACTTAAGAAAATGTGCACATCTGAACCCCACTGAAGGCAAGAATTCCTTGGAAGCAGTCAGAAATAATAGATTAATATACATGCTGAAGTAACCTCTTCTGAATGCCAGGACATTTTTCAAAATGACTGCCCTGTTTGCATCCTTTAACAAAATGCCCTGGATTATCTCTACTCCTGAGTGTAAATGATTTATAGATTTTTAATTTTTTTCCATTTCCTCATTAATTTTTACTACTTTTCCTTTAATTATTTTGTATCTTTCATCAGACTAACAGTAACTGCAAATAGATCCTGTAAAGCTCTATAAAGGGTTAAATTCAGTATCACGTCAATAGGTTTAGGCTAACAGCACACTCACTATATCTTCCATAGATGGCAAACTCCCTGAAGCCTTCAAGGTCTACAAGTGCTGCTCTGACTTGTATCTAGTTTCCCATGATCTTCATAATCTACTTAATGGCAAATTTTGCCTAATCTTACTCCATGTGTCTTTTTTACCTATCTGGAAAGAAAAGAACATTACACAAAACATCTATAGTCCCTAGCTACTTCTCTTGATTTCATGTGGTTATTCTGGGCTTTAAAGCCCAAACTTGTGAGAAACAATTGGTTTTCCTTGGATCCACCTAGGGATGCCAAAAATGTTCTGGTGGAGTACATGTTATTATATCAACTCACCTATCCTGGCTTCTTGTGAGGTTTATTGGGGATAAATCAGAGATGAGGATAAAGCTGTGAGACTACTGTGAAACAAAGATGGGCAAACTGATTTCTGTGTTTCTGTTGATATCGTGATATAATCAAGCAATTGGTGGGGTTGTCTGACAACTGCAGGTCTTCTTTTTCATCTTTTATTCCCTTTCACTTGCCTGGTTATAGCTCATTATTGTATTTTCCTATAGCTAATCTTTATTTCAATATTATATCTTCTTTATTTTTATGGCAATTACAACACCATAGATATAATTTTATTATACAATCCTTTTTTTATTACATGGCCCTGGGGATATGCTAGGCTCTCAGATAAAAATGGCAGCTATTGTCAGTTATGCTAAAGAAATAAAAAGGTGGAATAGGTCATGTCCTTCTTTTCTAGAAATCCGACATTTTTCAGTTGGAGATTTTTGACAACAGTAAATCTGAATACTGGCATTTAAGTCCTATGGCTATAATAATGAAACCACATGGAAATTTTCATATTTGGAAATATTTGCCCAGTTCGAATTACTTCTGCATCTGCTGGTAATCTATGCACACAAAGGTGAATTTGAAACAGCCATTCTGAAAAGGGTATACTAGAATAGATAGTGTATTTAAAACCTTGTTACAACATAACATGACAATAAAGACATACTTCATATTTATGATATGAAGTATACTACATATACTTATTTACAATATGAAATACACTACACAATAGTGTAGTAGATATAATTTGATGTTAGTGTCCTGAAAGAAAGATGGATGAGACTTTGTGTACAATAACATAATAAGAAGCCACAGACTAAATGTTGCTAATGGAATTGAAAAAAAAATGGTCACAGCTTCTAATTATTTCAGTAGCTTTTGATACACAGAGTAGGACCAAATGAACACAAGTATTTACCTTTTCAGTATGGAAAAGGTAACTCTTTGTACGCCTTGGAAAAAAGCAACTTGAAAAAAATACAGCTTTTGAAAACCAGTTTTGTTCAATTGTGAAACAAATAGATAAAATTTGCAGCTAATTTGATAGTTGCTGAAAGAAAGAAAAAATGGCTGAAGAGTTGATTCTAGAGGTTTCCAGTTTCTGCAGTGACCTAGGATATGACCTGTATGCTGGAGGTCTGCAATTATTAGAATCCTCTGGAAAAATAACTTTTGAAATTATTAGTAAGTCAGTTCCCACCTCACTTCAATGCCCTCTATATATAATTGCCTAAGTAATTGCATTTTTAATGTAACCTTAAATGCACCAAAAATTGCAGCAA
The DNA here is from genome assembly GCF_034638445.1 of Ciconia boyciana. Taxonomy (NCBI): domain Eukaryota; kingdom Metazoa; phylum Chordata; class Aves; order Ciconiiformes; family Ciconiidae; genus Ciconia; species Ciconia boyciana. The sequence goes on from NC_132938.1 coordinate 23,643,303, forward strand.
CCCAGTCACTTGCATAAGTGATTGCATGTATAATTGGTTAATTTAAGATGTTACAGCACAGACATGTAAATATTACCTAAAGAAAAATTCCCAAAGATTTTGATGGATTTAAACTAATGCCTCTTTGGAAATTTTATAGTGTTAAAAACAGGAAAACATTCAAAGTCTAATCTAATACTATCTTCTTTAGAAAAGGTTATACAGAATCTCACTTGATGAGTTCTGTTTGATGATTAAGAATATGAAGAAGGCATCAACTTGTTATAGTTCAGATGAGCTTTCAGCAAAGAAAGGCATGAAAGTTTTCATAGATTTTGACATATATTGACTTTACTTATTCTGCTGTGTGTGTTTACATTGATTACCTTGACCTTGATTGATTATATAGGTGTTGAATATGAATTAATGAATATGTGAGTTGAATGTGCTAAGGATGTGGAATGTAAAATGGTTATATAACTGCTAAGTATTGCAACCTAAATAAGTTATAAGTCACTCACTCTTGCTAAATGCTACAGGGATAAATATTAATTCCATTTGACTGTGAGTATATACATATATATGCATATATATGTATATATGAGAAAAATAAATGTTTAATTAAATTTATACAATGCTATTTGAAATAGCAATCCAGATCAAAGACAAAGTAGCAGTAGCACATTGTCTGAATAATAGTTACAGGAGCAGAGAAAGGACAATCATTTCAGTGTGGCCAGCTGGGATTATGGCCTTTAAAAACATATTACATCCACAAAAATTTTTTTTGGCTGCCTGAATCTATGACCATCTGTTTGGATGGCTGGGTGCCCATTCAGAAGTTGGTAGAGCCTTTGCCATTAAGCAGAGATGCCAGGTATCAATGGGATTGAGAGAGGAAGGCCTGCAGAACACTGCAAAGGACATCTGTTCTCCAGGAAAAGAGGAGGGAAGTCCATCTTCTGTGACAGCCCCACTATACTGACACCATGTAGCTCCTTGCACCTCATGACACCTGTTCACAGTTACATGCCAAAATAATAAGAAAAATACAAACCATCCCTGAACAATGAAAAATGGGTAGAATGGACTCTTAAAGGCCTCTGCGGCTGCCAGGAAAATAATCGCCTACCACTGTGGTAGGCATTTGGGAAACCAAGGCATACCATATGGGATATCAGAATGAAAGTCCAGGCATTTTGTATACCAACAAGCCCTTGGCAAACAATGTTTGGGAAATAACCAAAATAACAAAAACAGTAAACGAGGAAGATCTAGACACAACTTTTTTGCATGTATCATTAGAAGTAGACAACAAATTAAAGACACTAACCAATCACTAGAGGGATGTGTTATTCCTCTGCATGCCTTATGAAGAAACAGTATACCTTGTAACCCTCCGAGTTCATGAAAATTATGGATTAGATATTGTAAAATAAGTAAATACAAGGTAAACCTTTTGTTTTATCTTGTCCCCCTGTCAGAATATTGTAGCTGACCAAATGATCAAATTAATCCTTCTTCCAGATGAAATAGCAGTATGACACTTACATAGAGACATTGAAATTGTTGTACAGCCCTGTATATTTTAATTGTACTATGAGATTTTTACATAGAGGTACAAACTTGAGTTTTATATCATCTGTAGCTTCAAAGAATATGTACATTCAAATTTATTTGCAGTTTTGTCAGCGAGCCTGCAAAGTCTATTTGGGACAAAGTTGTGGGGAATACATTTTTACATATAAGAATTGCCATTCTAATTCATAAAAAAGGTGCTTTTAGTCCCGTGTCCCAACCTTGACAGTTGTCAATAACAAAATGCTTTACAGTAAGTATGAGAACTAGTGCTTCTTCTACAAAGTAATGTGTGTAAAGCAAAAACATATCTTTGATTTACAGATACTTCGCTTTATATACAGGCAGCTGAAAACTATTACTTCTCTTATAGCTCAAGAATAGATTAAAAGATTTACGATACATTCAGGAAGAACATCCTTAGTTTGTGTTCTCAATTGAAAACAAAATATATATTCATTCTAAAAGCTAGACACTAGTTAAAATGTGTTTAGCAGAACTAGCTCCTTTATGATTCTTTCCCAATGAATAATGTAGCACTGTATGTTTAAGATGTACTTCTGAATCATAGGAAGCAATTAATATAAAACCTTCAGTTGAAGACAACAGCATCATTTATTTTTATGGGTCCAGGATTTAAATCTACATCTTATTGTAATGGATTACATACAGCTCTGCCTTGGGACAGGTCAGCAGTCAGGAGGCAGTTGAGAGCTTATGGGTGAAAATTAGAGGGCAGACCTACATGGGCACTGTTGCGGTGGGTATCTGATACAGACCTCCTGATTAGGAATAAGAAGTAGAGGAGTCCTTTTTCAAACAACTGGAAGAAGCCGCATGTTCTTTGTCCTCATGGTGATTTTACCCACCCTGGTGTCTGCTGGAAGGATAATACAGCAGGGCTCAAGAAATATAGATTTTTTGAGTGCATTGATGACAATTTCTTGGCACAGGTAATTGAGGAGCCAACAAAGAAGGGTGTTTTACTGAACTTGATACTTATGAACAGGGAAGAACTGGTGGAGGGTGTGAAAGTTGGAGGCAGCCTTGGCTGCAGTGGCTGTGAGATGGTGGAGTTAATGAAGAGAGAACAGAGAAAAAAAAAAACAGGATGACGGCCCTGGATTTCAAGAGGGCAGACTTTAACCACTTCAGAGAACTGTTTGGAAGAATCCTATTGGATGCAGCCCTGGAGAGAGGAGTGGTCCAGGAGAACTGGTTGATATTAAAAGATAGCCTCCACCAAGCTCAGGAAAGGTGCATTCCAGGAAGTAGGAAATCAAACAAAGGTGGCAGGGATCTGTATGGGTGAGCAAGGATGTCTTGTCTGAATTCAGACATAAAGGAAGTGTACAACAGGTAGAAGCAGGGGCAGCAGACCCAGGAGGAGCACAGTTTCTTTCCAGTCATGCAGGGATTTAGGGTTAGAAAAGCCAAGGTCAACCTGGAGATGAATCTGGCAAGGCTTGTGAAGGGTAACAGGAAAGGTTTCTACAAGTGAAAAAAGAGCAAACGGAAGACTATGGAAAACATGAGACCACTGCTGAACAGGGTTAGGGGATCTGGTGACAAAGGAGACAGAAAATGCTGAGGTCACGACCTGAATGATGGACAGAGTGCACCCTCAGCAAGTTTGCAGATGATGGAAAACTGGGAGTAGTGGCTGATAGACCAGATGGTTGAGCTGCCATTCAGAGGGACCCAAAAAGGCTGGAGAAATGAGCAGAGAGGGACCTCATACAGTTCAACAAAGGGAATGACAAGTCCTGCATCTGTGGAGGAACAACTCCATGCGCCTGTATATGGTGGGGGCTGACCAGCTGGAAAATAGCTTTGCAGAAAAGGACCTGGAGGTCCTGGTGGACAGCAAGCTGACTATAAGCCAGCAATGTGCCCTAGTAGCAAGGAAGGTCAATAGCCTGGGCTGTGTTAGGAAGAATGTTGCCAGAAGGTCGATGGAGGTGATCCTTGCCCTCTACTTAGCACTGATGAGGCCACACCTGGAGTGCTGTGTCCAGTTCTGGGCACCCCAGCACAAAGGAGACATAGACTTACTGAAGTGAGTCTGACACAGGGCCACAAAGATGATTAAGGGACTGGAGCATCTTTTGTATGAGGAGAGGCTGAGAAAGCTGTGTTTCTTCAGCCTGGAGAAGAGAAAGCTCAGGGGGGATCTCATCAACATGTATAAATATCTGAAGGGAGGGTGTAAAGAATATAGAGCCAGGTTGTTCTCAGTGATACCCAGTGAAAGGAAAAGAGGCAATGGACACAAATTCAAATACATGCAATTCCACCTGAATACAAGAAAACACTTTTCTACTGTGAGGGTGGTCAAACCCTGGTACAGGTTTCCTAGAGAGGTTGTGGAGTCTCCACCCTTGGAGATACTCAAAAGCCAACTGGACATGGTCTTGGGCAACCTTCTCTAGCTGACCCTACTTGGGCAGATGGGCTGGGCTAGATGATCTCAAGAGACCTCTTCCAGCCTAAAAAATTATGTGATTTTTGTGGTTCTGTGGTTATTACATTTTGTGAATGGGATAAATAGTTAAGGGATGTGTTAGTCAAATATGACTAATCCTCAGAGTTCATTCCATAATTTTATTTTCATGCATTTTCAATTTTTTAAAATGCTTGATATAATTATTTTAAGGCTATCTAAAAGGTTCCACACTCTTAATTTTGGTTATTCACTGTACATGTTCATAAACAGGACACTTAGGTCAAATATTATGTTTCCTTTATCACTATGAAGAAGAGAGATGTCCAATTAGTTGACTGAAGCATCTTAAAGGGAAACTATTAAAAGGCAGATAATATTCTGATAAAGATTCCCAGATTAATTTTACTTTGTGTTATCATTTCTGAAATTTGAAATATGGAAAAATTTTATGAACTTTATTTCCCTCATTTGTGAACAACAAATAATGTGATTCTCTTTGGAATATAGAAAATTGAACTTTCCCAGAAGAAAATAATAATATTTAGTACTATATAAACTGTTACCATGTATTGCAATGGAGTATTAATGTTGATATTTAACATTATATATAACATGAAAACAGCCATTTTTAAGGACATGGAAATGGGTTTCTAATAGAAGCGTGAAAGTTTCTGCAGAACTGCAGAAATGACTATTAACTTAGTAGTGATCAAATTATCAAGCATAGTTTAAATCTTGCAAGTCTGTGGTTATTATGCTCCAATGAGTCCTTCTGACTTTATCAGATTAGACAAACTTCCACATTTGAGCAAAACATGGCTTCTTGTTGTGTGACTGTCAGTAGGATTTGTGATAATTTCTTTGCCTAATTACTGGTCTTTTCCTCACATTATGTTCCAAATTGACAGAGATGGTTTCATGAAATGTAGATCTTTATTCATATTTATTGTTTGTAAATGAGTTCAAATAACAGTTGTTTGTTCAGCTGTCCATATTGATAGCCTTTGTGGGCTTACTGGTCTCTCTTGATTCCAATTTCTTATCCCAAAAGCAAATAACCTCTAAAGGATCTTTGTAGGAGATTCAAGATGACAGGCAATGTAGTAAAGGTGTTTTTAACTGGCTGAAAAACAGAGGTGTTTCTCATTCCATTGAGTTTCTAGATGGAACTTGCATCTCTCAACTGAAAAGCTAAATTTGATACATAGTGCATCTCTATTAAGTTTTTATATTCTATTCCACAAACTTCAGGTGAAAAGATAAGTTTTTAAGCACTGTTAACATCACTCTTGTAAGTAATGTGGATTTTTTGCTGTTAACATTAATGATATTTGCAATGTAAATACTAATGAACTCTATTTAAAACATATGTTCTTTTTTTAAAAAATAGAAATGCTTCTATTTTCATACAATAAGCCTTTAAAATCACATTTTTCACTGAATGATATATAATTTATTAGAACTGGTCAGAAAATATTGATTGTTCAGCATCTGTTTTTTCCTCTGGAACAAAACCTACATCTTACTTGAAAAAATTAAAACATGGGCATCTATAGTGATAAAGAATTATTATTTCTGCTACCCTCAACATAGTGTAAATTGCCTGTTATTTTGTTATTTCGTTCTTTACACTAGAAACTCAATGCTACAACTAAGAAATGCTCCCACTGAAATTTATGCAAAGACAATTAAGAATCTGTAAAGAACTTTTGCTTTGGTGAATCAGGCATTCTAAGGGACACCCCACACCCCCTTTTTCTAGAAATAAAAATAAAGCTTCCAGAGAAGGCTTACTGTTCACTGCTCCTTCATTCTGACTCAAATGTTATATCTGTCTAAGATTTTTCTAATTATTTTTTCACAAAAGAAAGACTATACAAAAATATTTAACATCATAATTAATATTATTTTTTATAAATAGAATATGTAGGAAGGAAATTAAAGTGTAAAGGAACATGTTTCCAAATGCCTAAAATGAACTAAGAACAGAATATTTCCCTCTTCCATTATACAGCTTATATGAAGGTCTAACATACTAAAAACAAAACCATACTTATTAATTAATCAACTCTATTTAGAGCTGCTCAGTCAGGCAAAAGAAATAATAAAGTTGAATATCTGTGTGTCCTGGTTTTGGCTGGGATAGAGTTAATTTTCTTTCTAGTAGCTGGTATGTTGCTGTGTTTTGGATTTAGTATGAGAATAATGTGATAACACACTGATGGTTTAGTTGTTGCTAAGCAGTGCTTACACTGGTCAAGGACTTTTCAGCTTCCCATGCCCTGCTGGGTGCACAAGAAGCTGGGAGGGAACACAGCCAGGACAGCTGACCCAAACTGCCCAAAGGGCTATTCCATACCATATGATGTCATGCTCAGTATAGAAACTGAGGTAGTTGGCCAGGGAGCAGCGATCGCTGCTCCCTGAAATGGGCTGGGTATCAGTCGGTGGGTGGTGAGCAATTGCATTGTGCATCACTTGTTTTGTACATTCTTTTATCATTATTATTATTATTTTCTCTTCTTCTGCTGTCCTATTAAACTGTCTTTATCTCAACCCGTGGGTTTTACTTTTTTTCCAATTCTCTGCCCCATTCCACTGGGGGGAGGGGGAGGGTGAGTGAGTGGCTGTGTGGTGCTTAGTTGCTGACTGGGTTCAAACCATGACAATGTGACAAATTGCTATCAGAGTATTAAATCATATTTCATAATTTTTTCCATAACAAATTTATAACAAAATTCAAAGTTAGATTATGTTTACATCAAAATTTTATTTGCTATCTATTTTTGTCTACTCTTAATTAAAAATAAGAATGGTAAGATGCATGGATAAGATTACCTCATCTTAAGTTTTAGTTGGTGATCTTCTGTTTTCCTGTGGTAGATCAAAAAGGTAGACCAAAAATCTCAGACATCTGGGCCAGAGAGCAGGAAAATACACGCACAGTGACTAACTTCACATTAAACAAATCTATAAAGAACCATTTAATCAGCTAGTTTTTTGAAAGATGGTGTGTCTAAGGTGTCTGTTACATACTACTGCAGATAATGAGTATAGTGGTTGAACACTAGTAGTTGAGGCTTAAATAGTAGGAATTTTTACAAATGTATAGATTAAACAATACCCATGTGTGATTTGATTTCCACCAGATGACTATATCTTCTTTCATTTCTGACTTCTTTCTGACTTTGGATTCAGAGAGGACCTAGAACACTGAAAATATTCCTTCTGTAAGTTATACTTCTGTGCAGTTAGATTTCTATCTTTAGAGAGTAGCAGGTTAGAAATCGGGACTTTGAAATGTGACCTCCATAGCTGATTCCTCACATATTCCTCCCTTGAAATTCTATCTTATAGGAAAAGGAGTCAGATATCATCAGTAATTTAACTGACATCCTTCTGAATAACACCCATCAGTTTTTCTCCTACCTGGACTTAAATATAGATAACTTTCTTGGCATATGCATTATTAGTATATATGTACGTGGTTAGCATGTATACAGAAACACTTTTTACATTATTTTTTCATCATAATAAAAAGAAAAAAACATAATGTTTTTTACTGTGTGTTGTTTTTAAACTTGCTAATTTATTTAAACAGGGGTATTTGGACAAAATAGTATCTACTCTTTTTTATCAAATTTCTAATTAAACAGTAGTTTTTTTCTTATGTTTCTTCTCAGGCTCAGAAGTATCACTAGAAAACATATAGTTTTAAAGTTATGAGGGTTTTTTTTTTAACATAGCATTAATTTTAATTAAAATATTAGATTGCAACTCTAGGTACTGGTTTAATATAAAGAATTCTTAAAATAAAATGTATCTTTTTAGTTGCCATTTTTAAAATATATAATTTTATTATTACCTTTGCTCTTTCTCTGTGTGTAACATACTTATATGAAAGTATGAATAATCTAGGGTCAACACAAGTATCAAAGCTCCTGAACTATATCAGCTATACTCCTGAAAATAATCTTTCTGTAATCAAAACCATGAAGAGAGCAAAGATTAAGAACAATGTGGCCACAAGTCTGGTACACTGCATAAAGCATTAGTGTGCTATTAAATTAATTTATTTAGCTTTCTGATGAATATTATTTGGCCTTTTTAGAGTCAGTAAAAAATGAACACGGATAAGTCAGAACATAACAGAAGGTAAAGATTCTTTTGAATTAACTAAATTCAAGAGGGAAAATAGGTAATTCCTGTGATTTTGGAGAAATTCAGTAATATTCAGTACTTAATAACAGTAAAATATTTCTTAGAAAACAATGATCCATTGCTCCTAAATATTCAAGAATAAATTAAACTTCTTAATTTAAATACTTGTTTGTTTAGGTCAGTATCACAGTTTGAATAGCTCCTCAAATAGTCCTTGGAATAAGATAAGCGTACTGAATCACCCACTAAGGGAATACTAATTTTTCCCTTTTGACTGTTTAGGGAATTTAGAGTAGCTTTTCTCCTAGTTTAGACGTATTGGGAGCCAAACATTTGATAAAGAAATCCAGACATCAGTGAGTTTCTATAATAGTCAGAAATTACAATTTCTCTTTCCAGGAAGCAAACTGGCTTTTGCGTCTTTGGGGAAAGTGAGGTGATTGTTTCCTCAGCAAAATCAGGTTAAAAGGTAATATAATTAGTAGAATAAATATGTATTTTTATCACAAAATGACTAATTAATATCTCATTTACCCATACATTCTTAAAAATCTCTGCAATGGTTTATCATAGAAAAACAAACAAATGACTGAGGGAAAGAAAAAATGGCTTGGCTATCAAATCTTTATCTCATCTGATAAGTACTTGTCAAAGTTATGAATGATGGAGAAGATAGTGTGGTAGGAAAAAACAGATAGATCCATCTGACAGAGAGTAACAAAGCACAGAAATCAAAGTCTTCCCAAAACTGTTGCAAGAAATCTCCATTCTGAAAAAAATCATTAAAATACTGAAAAAAGGTAATGCCAATTAATAGAATAAATGTTTTCCTCATTATGTCACAAAACATGGTGAGAAAATGCTAGATTGAGCCTTGGGGAACAAAATTTATTATGAGCATGAAAAATATTACAGTTCTGATGTAGTTTTTAAATGACAGCATAATATGTTATGGATCATTTGATTTTTTGTATGAAAACGCTATTCAGCGCCCAAAAAGGCATATGCTGCTAACGGCATGTGTTGCAGTCCTTTCCTTATGACAGCTGGCAACTAGCAAATGCCAGTCAAAACACAAAATGTCAAGCAGAAATCTTTCCCGATAAATGTATTCGTTTAGATAATAGCACATAAACAAACTTTCCTAAAAGTTTCCATTATTCTTGGATGCAGTGTGCAAATGATCTACTACATTAACCCTTTAATAGCACATTAAAATATGTAACTAAAAAGCTGGTAAACGTATACCTTCCCTTGCATTAATTCCTATTTGCATTAATATTATTTTAAAATGAATGCACCTCAAACTTTCCTATCCAAAATATTTAAGTTGACAACACAACATAAGCCTTTCTTTGTATAATTAAAAAAAATAATAATTTTATTTAATAAAAGATTATGACTTGCATAGATTATCGCTACCAATATATGTTGCTTTCTTTGCATGCAGTGAAAGCTGGGATATTTAGTTTAACAACATTTTGTACAGATGTCACCATTTGTCTCCATCAGCACTGATAAACTACTCATCGTCATTTTCTTCCTACAAGGTAACTTGTCGCAGTGAAATTCATTGTTTAGGAAATTCCTTTTTTCCTCCTACATATTTCCACATTATTTTTTACTTACCAGCAACATTTCAGTATTCTCTTTTTTTCTGCTGCATTACATAGTTCCCTTGTTGTTTGTTTGTTTGTTTTTTAAATTAAGATTCTTGATTCTTATAATTTATTAGGGCTAAAAGGAAACAGGAATATATTTGATTTAAAAAAAATGTTCACCTTTTTAGGAAAAGCTTCTTATCAAGTCACTTAATTAGAATTTCAGGTGATTTTCAAAAGGGATGGAAAGGCTGACTATTAAAAAGAGTAAATGATGTAGAATGCCACTGACTTAATTTAAATATTGTTTGTGTACATATACTCTTAATTTTAGGCATCCTGACTCATGCTGGTTAAAATTTTCAGAACTGACCACTGCTTAGAGCTGAGCAACAGTTTCTGTGATATGTTTTATCTAGTTTGAATTGAAACGGATTAGCATGTTTTGAGACTCTCTGAGAAATTTTTGTGTCAGTCAAAGATATCTAAACTAAGCTATACAAGAACTACAAGAACAGACTTAAGTGAATGGTTGGGCTGCAAACCTCATAAGCAGAAATCTTTTCCAAAACACATACAAAATTTAAAAATTACATTAATAATTGCATAGCATAAGAAGTCATAATAATATATTTTGAAAAAAATCATACATTCAAAAGAGTGGAAATGTATAGGAATACACAATCATCATAACATAGAGAAGCTAGCCTTGAGCACAATGAACAACTCTTATATGTGATTGTGGCAGATTAACCCCAGTAGGCAATTAAGCCCCACACAGCCTCTCGCTCACTCCTCCACAGTGCAATGGGAGAGAGAATTGGAAGGGCAAAAGGGACAAAAACTTGTGAGTTGAGATAAAGACAGGTTAATAAGGGAAGTAAAGCTGCTTCTGCAAGCAAAGCAAAATAAGGAATTAATTTACTACTTCCTACCAGCAGGCAGATGTTTAGCCACTTCTTGGAAAACAGAGCTTCGTTACATGTAACAGTTACTTGAGAAGACAAACACCATAACCCCAAACATCATATCTTCCTCCTCCTTTACCGTAGCTTTTATTGCTGAGAAAGTTGCCATATGATATGGAATATGCTTTTGATTGGTTGGGGTCAGCTGTCCTGGCTGTGTCCCCTCCCAACTTGTTGCACACTTTTGGTGCTGTATAAGAACTGTTCAGCAATACCTAAAACCTAAATTGGTGTGTTATCAAGACTGTTTTGGTCACAAAACCAAAACATAGCACCATACAGGCTGCTGTGAATAAGATTAACTCCATCCCAGACCCAGTACACCAGTGAAAGGACAAGAGGCAATGGACACAAACTGAAATACAGGAAACACAGGAAACGCAAGGAAAATTGTTGCAGAGGTTGTGGAGTCTCCATCCATTGAGATGTTCAAAACCCAACTGGGCAATATCCTGGGCAACCTGTTCTAAGTGACCCTACTTTAAGTAGAAAAATTGGACTAGGTGATCTTAAGAGGATTTTTCCTGTCAACTGCAGTATGATTCCATGATTCTACTGAATTCTGTGATTCGACTGAGCAATACCTAGTGCTAGAGAAGAATGAATAAAAGGCAGTTAAATTATTTTTTTAAATAAATTTTCAAAATTTTATTGTAGAAATTAAAATTTAAAATTTTAATGTGAGATTTTTGAATATGATTTCAAAATATAATAGTGTTTTAGAAGTGTGTTTGGTATGTTACATGCCTGTTAATAACTAGAACTTGCTTAATTATGTATAGGTTTTACTTCAAAGTAAAGTAAATTTACTTTGAAGAATTTTTTTTTTTTAATTTACTGCATTTAATTTTAATTTACTTCATTTATTTTTAAAATCAAGCTGCTGGACTTGTGAAAGTACAAAATATTTGTCCTTAGATTTCAGAAATTCGTCTTTAGTTTTTTGTACTTAGTCTATGAAGCCACTGATTAGAAACAAATGACTAGTAGCTTAGGTAGGAATCAATGTAAAAGTTTATTTAAGTCTTTAAATATATAAAATATACTTGTAAGTCATGCTATTTTGTGAAAATTTTAAAAATGTTTTTTTTCTAAATATGAAGTTATTCTTTCAGAGTTTCAACTGACTGTGAAATGTTTTTTTGTAAAGCATCATTTATATACTGCAATTAATAGAAAAATCATAGCTGAAACTGGTAAATTTTTCTATGTAAAAATGAACAATAAGTCGTGTTTATCCCTTTTCGAGGTACAGTGATGTACCTTGTGCCTGATATCAATTGATTTGCACCTGCTTAGTTAAATATCAGTCAATCCTTAGAAAGTATTAGGTAAAAAACCCCACAAAACAACCCCAAAACCAAGAAAACCAGCTAATAGTTGGTTCCTAATATAATAGCTAATACAACTAATAACAAAGTATAAAGCAATACTCATGCCTGAATCTCAGTTCAGTCTTCCTCTGTACTAGTGTTGAAGATTTGTTTCTTTTTTAGACCTCTAAGAGCAAATATTTTTTTTTTTCGTTTTTTTGTTAGTTTCCAGATTAAGTATAGAACATGAAAAGCCTGCTCAGGGAAAAAATGATTCAAGTCTGTTTAAGAAACGTGTAGAACATCCAAGGAGGAAGAAATAAATTTCTAATTTCTCTTTGAACCTCTGCTGGAAAAGTGATAGTAAGAAGACCTAAAAGAGAAATCCCTGCACATTGACTACCAAGCCAATTCTAACTAAACTGTGACTTGAAAGGTTGAACTAGTTGCAGCTTAAAGCTCAGAATTTATTTTCTAACTATATTCAAATTTAAAGATGATTAACTTTGAGGAAAAAGGAGAATAGGAATACACCAAATTACTAGTGGGTAGCATTTATGGAATCAGTTCATAAGAGTAAAGGTACAGAAGAAATTCTACTGGCATACAGCTGTCCAGTTGCCCAGGAACCCTACATTATTAGTTGATCCAAGTGAAAAATTGAACGTCTTTAGTTGTGTGTAAAGACAGCTATTCATCTATATTTGAATAATATTAAGTCCTGCAGGTAGTAAAAAATAGATTAATCATTAATGACAGTTATTAATGGTGACACTCAGAAAGTGGTCTTCAAGTGTTTTAATGAATTTACGGAAATGATCCAGGCAGCGCAAAAAAGGCCCAGAAAGCTGTCATCCCTGCATCTGTAAAGCCATTAGGCACTTACATTAATTTGATGCTCATACATTAATATTTAGAGAGCATGGGTGCTCAGTCATGTATGAAAGCACCAAAATGTGAGCAAATAAGTTTTATAATAATCCAAAAGAAAGGCTGACCAGTATAAAACCTCTGGTGGTATGTGTGAAAAGGTCCCTGCTGATATATCGAAGTGAAACTACTAGCAGTTGTTTCATAAGAAGTTCACATTAAAAAAAAAAATTATTAGGTTATATTAAGACACAGAAACAAGGTGTTATACTAAGAAACAAAAACAACCTCTCTTTGAAATAGAGAAGACTTAGATCTATCAGGTAATGCAAGTTAAGATAAGGGACTTGTAAACCAATCTTTCTCTTATCCAATGTTACCTTAAGGAGTGAGTAGTTTCTTCTGGCTTGTTTACCGTCAAGTAACTTTCAATCACTTTTTGGGTTAGAAGTAACTTCACACAATTCTCACCAGGTCCCAGGAGAAATCTTTACAATAGTGTAAAGAACAGACTAACAAAAGACGGTGTGCTCCATTCATGTCCCCTACCTGGCTGCCGGTAAAAATTTCTGTGAATTAGCAGTGAGAAATTACTTAACCGTGAGCTAAACTGACCACCATAGTGAAAGAAAACATATCCTGGTTATGCTGAAGCCTGCCCTTACTGTTTGCTACATTCATGGTTGCCAAGTTCAGTCTTTCCATAGAAATGCCTCAGTGGAGCATTTAGGTTTCTGCACATGTTGCAGTTTCACTGCCTGCTGTGTCTTTTATCTGGCTGCCCTCGCTTCTCACACTCTAGAAGATTTCACTAGCTGAACATGCTCAGTTGTTTTCAGGGAAAATCTTTTCCTCCTGCATTATGATTCTTATGTTACAGTGCATAGCTGCTAAGACAAGTCAAAATCAGCCTTCATTTCTTTTGTCCAGAAGCTCTCTTTTAAACAAAGTATACAGTGTCCACACAGTAAACTACCCACAAACAAAAGAGATAACATCTGTCATAGCAAACTGGAGCATGCTTAACACACATCAACATCCCTGATGATACAATATAAATCACAGCAGCCATAGCTACTTTCCTTCAGAAAACATAGCTGAAGGAATGGTAAACATTCCTTTTATATTGAATCTGATCATTAGACTACATACTTCAACAGTGAGTAGGGAACTTACATTCTAGGCCCCTGCAACCTAAGGATGACAAGGGAGTTTGACTTGTAGCACAGTGATAACACAGTAAAGGTATCAGAACTGGATTCTAACAAAGTAAACATTATAGAAAAGATTATGTCTGATTTGAACTGATGAGTCAATTTTGGAACATTAAGGGATCAAATCCCTAAAATAAGCACATGACATGAAACAGAAAACTCAGGAAGAAATCACAGAAATCGACCTGTGATGAAGCACTTAAAATTTTCCAAGCAGAGGTCATCAGGTCCAGACAGAATCTGATGGAAAAGAAAAAATAATCTGACACATAGAACAGGACTAAGAATAGAGAGCTGAGGGGTAAAGGCAAGTGAACTAAAAATCATTCCGATCAGATACAAAAAACTTCACACATTATGATAGCTAGTAGATTATATGCAATACATAGAAAAAGCTGTGAGAATACAATTAATTAAATAATATTGTAAGAAGCTCCAAAAAGCAAAATAATGTGATGATGTTCTTTCTAGTCATTTTATAAATTAGTTTCTGATTGCTGATTTAAACTTGGTTCATGCCTAGATGGCTTCCACATGATAAGTATGTTTAATCTCATATGCTTTCAGCACACAGTCTAGCAGTGCAGTGAGCTAGTCTGCAGCCATCTCCTCCCTCTATCTTGAATGGATTACTGCTCAAGGGATGCTGTTTAATATGGCTTGGTATTATGGTATTTCTATCTTGTTTACTTGAAGCTAGAACATCAAAAGCTTTGGCACTAAACCAAGTGTGATCAAAAGTATCCTCAAAGTGTCTTTCTGGGCAGATGTGCCGTGTTTTTTCTATACCCTATTTCACGATGTAAGAATTACTTGGACTTTATCTATCACTTATGTTAACTATGTACCCAGCCCATCACAGCTGGGCATTCATTATTAACGCCTTGATAGACATGCAGTCAACAGATCTTAAGAACTGATCAGCTTGCTACTTCGCCACACACAGAGAAGAGCACAGCAGAATGTATATAAAGTTTACAAAGGTAAATTATTTGTTGGAGAAATAGAAAATGCTGTAACATGAGATAAATATAGTACCTTCATAAAAGCAAATGGAGCAAAAGCAATTACTTTTAACTTGGACTCCTGTGCACAAACCAATGTATTGCCAGAAATACTGAAAAGCCACAGATTAGAGAAGGTAAATGGGCAAATCTTAGGGATTACAGTGATTAGCTTTTCTTCTTGCTAAAGGAATACACAAAATTGATGAGCTGAGAACGTGTTTTGTCTAGGTGCTTGAGAAAATAATCTGAGACTATTACCATGCAAAATTACACAATGGATAAGAGGGCAGGTTTAAGAAAATGGAATTAAAGAGCCCAGTCCTGAGACTGTAGAGGCAACACAAAGGCAATTTCCTGATGCCTTCAAGCACAGAATTCTTCCTAAGAAATGACCAAAACCTTTGGACCTCTGGAGCACGGGCTCTCAGAAAAACAGAATGTGTGTGTGTGTGTTTTTATATAAATATTTTTTTTAAAAAAAAAGTGCTAGTGTTTTATGAAACTGACCACAAACATATATCATCAAAGGGGCAGGTAGAAGACATAATTCCCTTCCTGAAAACAGCTTTACTAGTTTTAGCTAGTGGTTTGATTATTTGAAATAATATGTTATGTATGTTGTGGTAAAGTGGTTTTATAATCTGTTTTGAAAGGAAAATGTGGAGAAATGCTTATTTTTACAGCTTCTGTATATAGCAGAAGCTACTGATATGAAGACATGAACTGAGGCAAATCTCTGGCCAGCTTTTTATTGTAGAATAATTAGTGAAGCACTTGTTTTGCACCATTTAAAATAAGAGGTGGCATTTGCATTAGACTACAGAAGGCAGAATCAAGCTTACTTAGAATAAAGCATGCCATATTCTTTGGCATGCTTTTTATTGGCTGTGTTCTTCTAATTTTCAGTGCTTATTTGCTTCACTTCCTTTTTCATAGACATTTATTATTAACAAATTTAGTTTAAAAATGTATCCAAGCCTTTTTTTTTTTTTTTGATTCATCTGATCTGAATTAATATTTATTTTAATAAAACTGACAAAATCTATGGTATCTAGAAAGATGTTGCAAAATATTTCCCCCAAACACATACAATAAATTTACTCGTGTCCTAATACAAGCCTTTCCTCCAATGCTCATCCCAAGTTAGGCTCAATGGTACCATCATTACAACTAGCAGTCATTTCTTTAGTCTTAAATTTACCTGCATCTTGCATTGGAATTACTATTATTCCACTACTTTATTATATTGCATATAAGTTAACAAGACATGTTAAATCATCAAGGCAGAATTATATAAAATTATATTCCTATTAAATTAATATTTTTTTCATAATTAAGCTTCAAATATATTACCGTTTTCCAGAGTCTGGGTTACCTCTGAAAATTGTTTTGGAGATCTGTATTTCCTTCTTCAAAATCTCGATACAATAAATAGTACTTTAAAATATGGATTAAAATGGACTAGAACTTATATTTAAAAGATACAGTCTTGTATGGGAAAGGGAAAACAATGTTCTTGCATTAGTATTTTTTTACTGAATGGTTTCTGCACAAATAGAAAAATAAGGTATTGTCAAAGCTGCAGTTCAGGGCAGCCTGGATTCATGGCAAGTTTTTCAGTTTTTGAGTCCCATCCAACTACCACGTTAGTAACCCCACCCAAAATTTATAGATGTTCTTGGGGAAAGTAAAGGTCAATGGGCACTTACATTTTTCACTAGTCATCATCCTTTAATTGTAGATACTGTCAAGTAGAGGCAAGGGCTGGCTGCTCCTCAAGGGATGGCAAGCCATCAGCCAAGAGTCACAGCAAGGCAGGCTGGGGCAGTAGCCTCACCTGCAAGGAGCCAGGAAGGTGAGCCAACATGTCAGGGTCAGGATCAGGTCCAGAAAAAAGTAACCAAGGTCAGCTATGGACCAGTGTCCATCCAGCAAGTCTTTAGTTACGAGCAGGTTCAAGGTCAAGCTAGGAAGTCACATCAGCAGGTCAGGGCCAGTCATATACGAGACTGCATGCAGACACAGCTGCAGTGCAGCTGCAGTGACAGTGATAAGAAACTCTCAAGGCCAGCTGAAGTGTGTCAGTGGGTCATATGAAAGGCTTGGACTTCCAAATTGTCCTTCTTGTAGTCATTGTTTAGCATTTTCATTGATAATGTAAAAAGAATGTGTAAAAGTCGGACACACTGGTGGCAGAAATTAAACATTTTGTCAACATAGAAAAGGATTATTGGTGTACTACTTTAAGAACTGAATGGCCACAAAGATGAAGTAGTAGAAGTGTCAGGTACTTTGACACCGTCAAGATAAAGAAACTGAGGAAAAGGCAACAGTAAAGTAGCAAAATAAAGTCTAGGAACATGTTTGAAAACTAATTAGGGGCAAGAGGAGGGGATGAGAGGAGAACTATTTCTTTTGAAGGATAATGGGGGTACAAAAGCAAATGAATGAAATGAGCTGCAGTGAAATTTACACTGGAAAGAAAAGCTGAGTTTCTAAACATCAGAGGAAGAAGGTCCAATAACAGTAAAAGGTGAAGAAAGACTAATTATTTTTACAATAGACTTTGAACACTAACATTTTATAATCTGCAAGAGCAAGGGGCTCACAAAGCCATTTCTATTCATACATCACTATATTCATTTTATTTATGTATAAATAAGTAATACATAAGCTACAGATGCATATATATTAGAACTTTTGTCTGTAGTTCATACTAAATATCTCCTATCTAGGCAATTTGTTATTTAACTGCTCATTATTTTAATTATTTCATATCTCCTGTTACACATCTTACAATCAAAATCTGAGTTTTTTCATAGTTTGCAAACTTAGTATTCACATTTTTTGTATGCAAGTTAGAACTTTTCTATTGACTTAAGTGAGGTTCAGATCTTATGGTAATGTTGATTTGTGTCATTCATAATTGGATGACATGCAATGAGTTACTATGAATACAGATATCAAGTTGTACACGCAGATACTGAATTCTAAATGTGCCATTCATAGTATGAAATAGTGTTTTTGATTAATTATACAATGCAAACAATTCTTGGCTATCATTTCATCAGTCTGAAGAAAAGAAAAAGTACTTTTTGTGATTCTACCTAGTCACTCTTTTTATATTTCCACAGAGCTCTATAATGATTTTTTTTTTTTAATGCTAAAGCCAAATGTGGTCTTAGCTTCCCCACAGAAATGAAATCACAGCATTAAATCAATTTTGGCCCTTAGCCAGGGCAGACTATTGGAATCTTCTGCTATTAATTCATAAGCTTGAGTGACTCCAAAACCCGTTTTTCCATTTCAGTTGAAATTAATTGCGTAAAAGGTGTACCAATTCTCAGAAACAAAACACCCTTTGGAACAGAAGAAAAACTCATTCAGTATGTCTGAATCTTATTCAGTTGTGTGTTGTCACGTAGCATGTCTCTTTTTTTCTTCAGTAAATGGTTATTCTGTAAGACATGGAGGAAAAGGAAAAAGGTTTAAGGATCTTTGTCATTTCTCTTGTGCATCAATATTGTTCTGTCTCCTGTATTATTTATCCATCCCTTAATTGGTTTCAGCTCCCTAGACAGCAAGGTCCTGTGATAAACTATGTAAAATGCCTGGAATATATCTTTCCTCCCCACCACCCCCTTCCTGCTTATTAGTAGTTTTGAAGATTTATAGGTAGATATCTGTCAGAATGCAGTCAATGTTCGAGTTCTTGCATTAGTCAAAATTTGCAATTTTTTCCATTGTGTGGTTGATACCGTATGACTGCATGCCTTTAAAGACACTAAAATAAGGTAACTACTTATATAAATGAAAAGATGCAGTGTAATGCTTCTGCAAGCTATTTTAACAGCTGGAAGCCTCATTTTTGAGCCACTGTTACTAAAGAGACAGACTTCTTATTTACTATTACTTTTTTCATCTGAAAAAAGCTTAGGTCTTTCTGCATTTCCTTGACATCCCCCAGAGTTTTCTAAATAAAATATTTAATTGTATTGCCTGACTTTTAGGTATTCCAATAGCTAAAATATGAAAAAGAAAAAAAAAAAGAAGAAAGGCTTGTATTATTTTACACCATGCTCAAGCATAGATTACCCTGTAAGTAGTATTATCCTGTTGAATTACATCATGTCATGTTTTTTTCATTTGGTTTGCCCCATCTTTAGCTTCTCTAATGTTGACATTTTTGCTAGTATACATAGCAGTTCTTAAAATTATGTGCCAAATTCCTAGTTGAATATGTAGATGAGCTGTATGTCTGCCATAGCATTTTCCTCTAGGGTACCTTTGAATAAAGCAAGCCAAAAATATCTTGTTCAATTTGGCTAGGAACAAATTGAACAAAAAGGAAGAGTTAAAATGTGCATTTCCACTGACTATAGAAAGAAAATGAGAGATGTGCAGCCCGACACTTACATTTGGGTATACAACTTGGGAATATATCTTTAAAACACTGTGAAAGGTCTGCTTTAGTTACTTTGCAATGCAGGGTTTATTTTGATAAAGGGCATGTAATGCTTACCATGATGCATGCCATTCTTACTGTAATAAAGTTAAATTTAGTTGGAAGTTGTAATCAGTCTTTGGTAGGTTATGATATCTCCTTCTAATACTTTTTCTCTAGGGTTATGGTGTTATGACAGAGTAATATGTGCCAATTCTTGACAAAACAAGTCATTAGAAATATTGAATTTGTGCCTCTCATTTATCAAATTCTCAACTATATAAAACTAAACCAAGAAATGCACTCATTTAATATTATTATTGAGCATACCGCCAACACACACGCTCTAATACCCAATAGTATTTCTAGTTTCATGTTTTCTATATTTATTCTCCTTAAGTATACCAGCACTCACTTATTAAACTGGACAGTTAGTTGCTCCCTCCATTTGTCCAGGACTGCCTAGAGGTCAACATAAGAAAGGTACACCAGAACAGCAGTGAGAGAGAGGCTAGTGAGATGCTAGAAGATTAAGAGATCCAGCAGACTGGGGAAAAGGAGGTAAAAGAATTAATTTTGAAAAATAGACTATTTTTAAAAGATAAGAAAATAAAGAATCTGTATAGCAAAAGAATGAAGTCATATCCTCTGAGGACAAAGTGCTATATTGTGACAGAGACAGTACAATAAAGTCCAATACAAAGTAAATCACTTGGATATTTTTCATAGGCTTTTTCTGCATCAAGTACTACTCAGTCTTTCAGCACAAACCAGACAAGCAGTCTGCATGACAAACAGCACCAGAGGTAACTGTAAATTTTCCAAGCTCTTGATGATGGAGAAACAGAAAGCTCCAGTACTTTTTCCCCAGAAAAACATTTTTGTTGAACATTGTATATGAACATTATTTATCTTCATGAAGAGCAGCCAGGTGAAAAAGGTTGTGTAGGGACATATATCCTCTGAGGAGCCCTGGCTGGCAAAGAATATGTGATGGGAGCTTGTAGACTAATTAACCTGTATTCCTCATTGTACACAGGAAGAAAATAATATTCATACAGAAGAGCTTAAAAAGATAAAAAAGCTGGAAAAAGAATGTTGTAATGGAATGACAAGAGGGGCTGTTAACTTGACGATGCACTGCAGAGCATTCAGAGCATTTAGATAGATCTAAAAAGGCTTTTGTATGCAGATATTAGCTCCCTATGCCAACACTCAGCTTGACCTGAGCTCCCAGTAGAACCGAGTAACTGCTATGTTATCACAATACAGAGTGCAAGCTAATGTACTTGTCTCTCCTCAGAGGTTACTAGATCATGTATGATAACATGTTGAGGAGAGCTACATAGTTCTCCATCCAGCAAGAGCAAGGCAGAACAAGACTTTATTTGCCTTTCAGAAAACCATGTGAACATAAGCTTAGCAGATTTCAAAAAAACATTGGTAAATCCCAAGAATTTCTGAAGGGATCTGGGCACTGTTTGAAATTTCCAGATTAAATAATCCATACAAATTATTTCTTATCATGGTGACCTACTGTTAAGTTTTGGCAGTTACAGATCACTGCTTTCATACAAGCTCCAAGCCTGATATCAAATGTATAAGTTCATTGGCTTTAAAAGGAGCTGGATATATTAATAAAACAATACTTAAAGATTTCGTAGAAGTTTTTAGGACTTCCTGATAGAGCTTAAAATCCTGCTCTGTTTCTCATCATTAGTATCAGTATTAATATTAGTATTAGTACCACATTCCTTATCTTCTTAACATTTTAGGATATAATTAAAAATGTCTGTTTATTTTTTGTGGATATCCATCAGGGTTTTTTAAGGTTAGGAATGCTGGATTATAGGCTTCAATGGTAGTTAATTGGATTGTTCTTACTTCTTCCTTGATGTTGTTGGCAGGGTATAACAGGGAAGTGACTTTTTGATCCATTATCTTTTTGATCCATTATTATTAAATAGGACCTGAACATTTACACATTTGCATTATTTAATTAAATAATGAAAATAACAGCTGAGAGTAGAGGATTTATACTTTGCAGAGATAGAATGTAAATGAATAGACTCAGTAGCAGACAACAAAGGGAAAAATGTTGCAGGGTGATTTCATTAGTTCGAACAAGATTAGATCTTGTCAGGAAAGATACTAAAAAATTCTAAACTTAAATGAAAGGAAAACGTTCAATCACCATAAGGGATTTGCTCTAATCATCTTGGCCCCTTCCCTGTTTCCATGCAAGCACTGAACTACCATTGAAACAACTAATTCCCTTATATAGAAGACAATAAGGAAGGGTAGCATTTGTTTTATGCAGTCTTCATATGCATATCCATGTACATGACATGCACAGCTGAGCTGGATCACTCCCATCCTACCTTCATTCAAGAAGCTAATTATCTTATTCTTATCCAAAGCCTATGAAAATAAAACTCCATGGACTAATGAACAGTGATGCTATGAGATGGCTGTGGTTGGCATACATCCCCTAAATAGCTTTATGTGCTCAATCTCCAGTGGCCTGAGTAATGCTCCTTGCATGCACAGATCACCTCCTGCACAGAAAACTGTATTAATATGCAGAAACTGTGCCAAGGGGATGGCCCTTCTCCTTTATTAATTTAAACATTTTAATATTCTCTATATGCAAAACATAATTAGAATTAATGGACTTTAGTGCTAATGCAGTGCCTGAAGCTAGCTAGTGCATCTATCTTCTGCATATGATAAACATGAATTTTGAATCCCTTACCACCAGCAAGGCTGGAAGCTCAGCTCAGTCTGCTGATGTAGTCTGTGTCCAGATAAACATCATATCAACAGACAGACAGAGGGAATTATCATCCTTTTGATGAGATAAGCAATTGGTCCTCCAGGGAGGAAGTAAAACATGACTGACTTGCACTGATTGTTAAACAAGATCTCATTACTAATCTATGAAGACAGCGTAGCTAGGCTGCAGTAACATAAATCAGACAGAGAATGAATGTCATATTTTAGTCTGTTATGTCCAAAGCATTGATAGTTTTCTTGTGAAGAATCACATTCCACATGTGACAGAGGAGGAAATAGAATTTACATGCTTTACATTTCACGTTCACCAGGGAAACAAAAAAATTATAAAGGAAAATAAGAAAAATGCACGTACTGTTTTTACTGTTTTCTCAGAACTGGAAATAACTGTAAAGTGTAAGATTTTTGTGTTGTGCCAGTAGTACAAACCTGAGAATGAATGAAGCAATCTTGAATCTCTTATGGTTACTTGCTTTCCCAAAAAGGTTCTATAATGGGTTTGGTGGGAAAAAACACCAAAGCACGGGCTGGAAACCAAGATCTATTCCCAAATACTTTAATCTACCATGAACTCTTCCTTTCCTGATGTTGGATTAACCCCAGTAGGAAGCTCAGCCCCACACAACTGCTCACTCACTCCCCCTTAGTGGAATGGGGAAGAGAATTGGAAGGGCAAAAGTGTGAAAACTCGTGGGCTGAGATAAAGACAGTTTAATAGGTAAAGCAAAAGACATATACATAAGCGAAACAAAATAAGGAATTAATTCACTCCATCCCATGAGCAGGTAGATGTTTAACCATTTGCAGAAAAGCAGGTCTCCATCATGCATAACAGTTTGTTGGGAAGACAGGCACCATCATTCTGAAAGTCTTTGTTCAGAATTACTTCTTCCACTTACTCTTTGTTTTCCCTGGCTTGTATTGCTGAGCATGATGTCATATAATATGGAATATCTCTTTGGTCAGTTTGGGTCAGTTACCCCAGTTGTGTCCCCTCCCAACATCTTGTGCACCCCCAGCCTACCTGCTGGCAGGGCAGTGTGAGAAATGGAGATGGCCTTGACATTATGTATGCACTGTTCAGGAAGAGCTAAAACATCGGTGTGTTATCAACACTGTTTTGGTCACAAATCCAAAAGAGTGCCATACAAGCTGCTTTGAATAAAATTAACTCTATCCCAGCCAAAACGAGTACTTATCATCTTTGTTATGGCCTTCCATAAGATGCCTGTCTCCTGTTCCTTGTGTTTTATCCTACAGGTTTAAGTGAATTGCTGGTGTTTGTTATCATTTCCCCTGTCTGACATGGTCTTTGGAGGACAACTGTACAAAACATATTGTGCATATGAATGCTTTGCTCTCCTTATTGTAGTAATATCTCAGTTTTTCTGAAAGGTAAGATAGAATGATCCTTATCTCATGCACAACCCTTTGAACCCTGCCCTTCAGCCATTTCTTCACACAGTGCACCATGTACCTGCTCATCTCACAGATGGACAACTTGTCCAGGAGGATGCTGTGAGGGACAGTATCAAAAGCCTTACTAAAATTCAGAAAAACTACATCCACCACCTTCCCTTCACCCACTAGGCGGGTGACCTTATTGTAGAAGAATATTAAATTAGTTAAACAGGACTTTCCCTTTGTGAAGCCATGTGGACTGTGCCTGTCATCTTGTCATACAGCAACCTGCATAGCACACAATCTTCAGTATCTTTCAGATACCCTAGACAATACATGAACGGCATTTTTCCTTGTACATGTCTTCAAAACAATCCTATTTCTTTCTGTAATTAAGGTTTTGGCATTCCAGTTACTGATTCTTCTATATGAGTACACTCACGAATTTATTGTATGTCAATATCAAACACCTACACTGATATTTCCATAACTAAATCCAAGCTAGAAACATGCTCAAGATAACAGTGATTTTAAGTAATAACACTATATTCCTCTAAAGTTACTGAGGTAGTGAAATACAAATTCTCCCACATTATAGAAAACACATTTTACTGATACCTTTTAAAGAACCATCAACAGGCCCAGAGAGATATGTAGAGCAAGCACAAGTAAATAATACTGCTGAGCATTTGCTTATGTGTACCTACTAAGCCTTATAACCTCCACAGACAATGATGTGACTGAAAAGGATTTATCAGCAAGATAGAAATCCTGGACTGGTCAGTGTTCAAGGCAGAAACTTGGTGTTTGTCTGCAACTCACATTGTTAAATGAAGTATAATAATGGTCCTTGTAAAAAACAAGGAATACAAATTTGAATAAGAAGCCAGGATCTCTGCTGTAAAGGCTGTGGCTTCTCAAGAAAGAAACCTGTAGATCTGCAGTAGTAAACTGTTGTCATTGTCAATTCTAGAATGACAACTCTCTCACATATCCATCCCTATTTGATATATGATAATAACCATGTGAATTGAAAATATGACAGAATAACCATCATACCTGTAAGTTTAATAGAAAGAAATAAAAGAACTGATACAAAAGTAATAAGAAGTGATGTCTCAGAGATATGAGAAGAGTGGCAAGACCTTACACAAAGATCTGTGACTTTGTCAGGTTGAGAACTATCTAGCAATAATTGATATAGTACATGTTGGTATCAATTCCTCAGTTATGCAGTCAATCTGGGGAGGCTGTCCAACATTTTTTTCCTTCCTTTTCTACCAAACTCATTGTTACTGGTATCCATCACTGTCCAAATAGAACAGGTAAAAGAGTTTGTGTTCTTGCTAACTTGAAAGCTTTGAGCTCCTTCCCTATTTCTGAGCTTCTGTAGGTAATGTTTTCAATGACAGTTCACTTTTCAGTATTTCTCAGGCTTGCACTCGTTCTCACAGGATGAAATCTTTCACAAAACATCTGTTACCAGAAAGTACCATCTACAGTAGGCTTGGATACTTGCCAATTTTCCAGAAAGTTATCTGTTGCACTATCTAAAATATTAAATTTCCCACTTGACTAAGTGAAAGAAACTCATTACTCAGTATAATAATTTTGTGGATAATTAGTAACTCTCCCATTCCCTATAATTCATTCTCCTCCTTGCATTGTTAATGTTGCCAGCTATAACATCTACTGCAATAGATTATAATCTTAAGGACAGGTTCTGGATCTGATTTAAATTTTCTGTATCCTGATGATTAATTGAACCCTTTTACAAGATTCTAAATATTTTTCAGGTAGAAATATTAATGTATTTATAATCTCAGGTGGCAGATTCCTGGATCTTTCCCTGGAACTTCAATTCTCTTCAATAACCACACTTAGCTTTGAACCTTGAAAGGTGCTTTCCCAGAGCATCAATCCAGATCCAATTTTAGCTCTAATGACCCTTTTCCTTGCTCACATCCATGACCACTCAACACTGAGTTGCACCATCTTTGAAACCAGTCTGATTTGGGTTTATCCTGCAGCCATAACATTCTGTCTGTGTATCAGCAACTGTTACCTTTTCCTGTGCTACTGATGTTAGTGAAGGAAAGGACAACAGCTTCCTTCCCAAAAATAAGATTGTAACCTATCCTTCCAGCAGGAACATTTTAATTTAGTCAAATGACATCACCATCCCATCTTGAATGAATTCCCATTCTGAACATCAGAAATACCTCAGAAATACAAGTTCTGTGACACTGCCATAGCTGGAAATGTCTTATTCTGAGATAATTACAAATATTGAAATTTTGTCTAGAAAAAAGAATACTGATAGAGACAGACAAGGAACTGTGACAGTAGGTGGCTCTGTATTGTTTTGTCTGGAAAATGCTCTGTATGTAATACCATCTCTTTTTTTATATCTATTTTATTTATTGTTCTCTTTGACACTCAAAGAGCCCAAGCCTTTACATTTTTTTTGTACTTTGTATTAGAGACCACTAAATTCCAAAAGCCTATCTAAATAATTTCCTAATAAACTTCTTATTGCAGTGAATGGATCCTACCTTCTCAATAATAATTATAGCATAGATTTTAGTGTCAAGTTATAAGAGTTTCATTCCTGGTCTCACACACAATTGACTAACTTTTTTTGCACATTCAGATATATTTCAATGCAGTAATTGTTTTGCATATCTCCTCTATTGCTCATCTTTATTTCTGCAAGTAGTATCAGCCATGCAGACAGAAAAGATCTTCTGCGCAGTTTTATTCTTATCTCCTTTGATCCAGTAAGCCTGCATGATCCCCAGTGCATGTCTGTCAATCACCACATCTGAATCTAGCATCCCATCTTTTCCGTTGAATGAGAGGCTATTGCACTAACTGAAGATTTGCACAGTACTCAGTACCACTTTTTTATTTTAATTAGACTTTGACAATAAATTGAGGAAGAAGGCAGCAGACTGATAGCTCAATCCACTCTGAGGGCACCATTCCAGCTATGAAATTGAAGATTTTGAAATTCATGAAAAGTAGTAATTCCCCAGCTTTTCTCACAAGCTCCCTAATTGGTTCATAACCTTGCTCTAACAGGAACTTGCGATCTAATATCCTGTTTAGGCATTTCAGACATGAAAAAGGGTTCTCATAATTTTCATTAGTTTGTAGCACTTTTAATTTACCACCCCACCTGCAGCAAATAAACCTATATTCTCCTGAATAAACCTGTACTGCAAATGAAATTGTATCCTAGTGTCCCACTGCCTGTAAAGACAATCTTAATACAGTACCTAATATTAACTAGGATATTCATAATGCCAAAATGCAAAATGGTTACGAGCTCTAACATTTTCTTATGTTGCAGGCAGAGAAAACTCTGCCCCTTAAGCTCAAAAGCAGTTCTTCCTTAAGCTATTCAAAACTCATTTTGCCAGCAGTCTTTACCTGTCCATAGAACATTAGAGAACAAATGGTAGATTTTTAAGGAAGGGATATTAAGTACTTTAAATTCAAGATGTTATAGGAGATATTGTAAGCAGTAGATGGTCGTACCTGGACAGCCTTTAATGATGAGCTCCAAATTTTTTTCTAGTGCTTTGAATCCTTCAAATAATTTATTTTAAATGGGGAGAAGTGGTCTTTAGAAAACTCATGTACTCCTACTGTTGTTGAAGATCCAAACCCAGAATAATTATTATTAATAATCAATTTAGATAATAAAATACAAGATATTTTTTTCTCTTAGGAAACTGGCAGTGAAGAGCACTATCATTGTTCACTTTGACCTGTTCAGCCTTACTCCATAATGACCATGAATCATTATAATTAATACAAACTAAAAATAATTAATCACTTTAAGCAACAAAATATAATTGGCTGTACGGTTTTAGATAGATATATGGAAAATATTCTGTTGAAACTAAGTTTTATATTTTCAAAACAAATTAATTTCAGATCTCTTACCTTTACAGAACTGTTTCTTAATTCTCTATGTGTACACTTCTATTTAAATAGTCTCCAAACATAATGTTTCTTCTAAAAGAGCAGCACAAAGTATTTTGCATTTTTCCCTATTTCTTCTGTTTGCTCTATCAATTGAACTCTTCACAAAAACTACACTGAATCTAGAGCACGATATTCATCTTTTCACAGAGTACTTATCCTTTTTTCAGTTTTCACACACCCTTTTTTCACTTTTTCTCAATGATATGTAAGCAGATTTAGAAAATCTTGTAACTGCAAATATAATACATCTTCTTAATTAGTCTGAAATTAATTGTACATGTTGGTCTTTCAAGGGAATCTGAGAAAAACTGAGAAAAACAGATTTATCTCAGTTCAGCTAATTAAACAATAATAATTTTGGAGCTTCATTTTTACATACCATGAATATGTGAGTCTCTACATAAACTAGAGCATATATGCATATATAATTAAAAGATTAGATAAATATATATGGATTGTGGTTAGCTAAGGCAATCTGTTAAGAAACAATATTATTAAGTGTTATTCAGAGAAGGCTTCTTTATACCCTCTAAAATCAAAGTATAAAATAAAATTTTATACATTATGGAAAGTAAGTAATTTTACATATGGTGGAAATTTAGCTGTTTGCAGGCTCAAAAGACTTAAAAACAAAGAATCATGCACAGGATAACTTAACTAGAGAACTTTTTCAACTACAGAACTTGAGAAATATAATTAATATTGTTTAATAAACCTCATGAGGGTCTCATGATTTCATATATTTCTTCCACAACAATTGTAAAAAACATTCAAAATTTAGTCTGCAATTATGGAAAAGGTCACTGATAGCAAATGTCTTTCCAATGATTTCTTACAAGCACAGACTATCAAGTGGTTTTTTTTTTTTAAGAGTGATAGAAAATGAGAAAAAAACCCACAATATCAAAGATAATTGATGGGGAAAATGTCTGTTTTGTTCAAAATCAGTGGCAGAATATTACTACATATGTTACAGCCATGTTTTCACACTTATAATTTGTTTGGTGCATAACATTATTAACTTATGATCAGATTCACATAAGATCTAATTGACTTTAACGATGTTTCTGCAGAGATTTGTTACCATAGGTGCTAAAAGAATGAGGTAGAAAAATAGTTATAAGAAACATTTTTATGCCATTTAAAGCCAAAAAACCCCATTTATTTTAGTGCATAAGTTTTCATTTAGGAAACCACTGCTATTCCATAGGTTGTATGTGTTTGTTTGGGTTTTGTTTGTTTTGTTTTTTTTCAATAGATGCTCTGTATAAGATCCAAGCAATTATTAAATTATAATCGGTGTCAGAAAATATTGCAATACTTCTTTTAAACATCTATTTGAAACATTTAGAAGGAACTTTAGCTCTTCTAATTATTGTTTTTAACATGTTCATGTAAATGATGAGTTTTTAAAAAAGAATTATGATGGAGTTTGTCGTGGTTTAAATCCAGTCAGCAACTAAGCACCACAGAGCCACTCACCCTCCCTCCCTCCCTGGTGGGATGGGGGAGAGAATCAGGAACAAAAAAAAAAGTAAAACCCATGGGTTGAGATAAAGGCATTTTAATAGGACAGCAGAGGAAGAGAAAATAATAATAGTAATGATAAAAGAATGTACAAAACAAGTGACGCACAATGTAATTGCTCACCACCTACCGAACTGATGCCCATCCAGTCCCAAAGCAGCGATCGCTCCTCCCTGGACAACTCCCCCCAGTTTATATACTGAGCATGACGTCATATGGTATGAAATAGCCCTTTGGCCAGTTTGGATCAACTATCTTGGCTGTGCCCCCTCCCAGCTTCTTGTGCACCTGGCAGAGCATGGGAAGCTGAAAAGTCCTCGACTACTGTAAATATTACTTAGCAACAACTAAAACGTCAGTGTGTTATCAACATTATTCTCGTACTAAATCCAAAACATAGCACTGTACTAGCTAGTAGGAAGAAAATTAACTCTATCCCAGATGATATAAGGACAATATCCACCCCTTATTTCATACCATCTACATCATGCCCAGGTCCTAACCTTTCCAATACATGCCAATTAATCACCACCACTTTCCCTGTCTTTTGGTATATACACACAGATATCATTCCCTTGGTCTATAGGCCATCCCTCTAAAATGTCCGTTGAGTTCATTTAGTCCATGACTTTGGGTTCCATCTGTCACAACAGTCTTTCAGGGTAGGAGAGATGGTGTGTGGTGTTGGATTGTTGCATGCTGAAGCCAGTTCTGGTTCCATCACCCCTGCACTTTGCTCAGTTTATTCACAGTTCATTCTTCATTAATCTGTGTGATTCTTACTGTAATACTGCTGATATGGCATATAGCAACCATAGGAGTGATGACATACAGTATTATATAGCAAGTAACTTCATACGGTTCAGTGCATCGTTTACTCTCACCCAAAATCAAATCCCCTTGAGGTACACATTGAACTTCCCCATCCTTTCACATTACCCAACAAGTGCTCAAGGTCCTTGAGCAAAAGCAATGCCACAAATGGGCTTGCCTTTGCCCAAGGCAGGAATAACCCAGACTGTCTTCCCCAGCATATTTTTTATGTGCAGTACAGGGACTTTATCCCCTTCTACAGTACATAAAAGTTTTGATTGGTTGGGGCCAGGTCAATTAACAGGTCCCCTAGTGTTGGCTAAGCAGGTGGTCTTTGCTGAATGTGTATCCCAATGTTTGAATGTCCCACCACTCATTGCTCGCAGTGCAGTCTTTAACAGTCCATTGTATCGTTCAGTTTTCCAGGAGGCTGGTGCATGATAGGGGATGTGATATACCCACTCAATGCCATGCTCTTTGGCTCAGGTGTCTATGAGGTTGTTTCAGAAATGAGTCCTGTTGTCTGACTCAATTCTCTCTGGGGTGCCATGTTGCCACAGGACTTCCTTTTCAAGGCCCAGGATGGTGTTCCGGGCGGTGGCATGGGGCACAGGATATGTTTCCAGCCATCCGGTGTTTGCTTCCACCATGGTGAGCACATGGCGCTTGCCATGTAAAAGAGAGAAAAAGAAAGTTGATGTGAATCATGAATTTGCTTTTATTGCTAATTTTCACCTATGAAATAATTAGTTGAAGGAGCTGATGTACTGTGTCACCAAGTAATAGCTGTTTTTACATTCCACATTTAAATGTTCTGTTTTTACATAAATAAGTTAACATAATGTAGGTATAGAAAAAAAAATCATGATCCTAATAACTTGTCAATGGCACATCCTAAAATGGAAGAAATAATACGTTTTGAAAAGAAAGCCAAATTTAGGTGACTTTGCCAATAGTATGTCAGAAGTATTTGTGAAGAAAATTGCATCTAATATAGTAGAATCCATTGAAGTGTGAAGTTGTTCTTTTTAATATATTGCTTCAGTCTATTGGTTTTGACTGTGGCAGAGCCTTCTGAAGTCATTTTAAAGATACCAGGTGGGGGGATAAGCAGGGAACTCTATATCTGACTAAATAGGTCAAATGACAAAAGGAACAGATGACGGATTTTGAAATAATTTCTAAAATGGGCTCTGTACTTGTTTGAAATATCAGGTTTTCTCTGTACATTTAAGGACACACTGACAAATACTGCCCTGACTTCTATGTAATTCAACGCTAAGACATGAATGAAATTACAGAGTATAAAAAATGAGATGGAATTTGTCACTGTCTTTGTTTGCATTCTGATACCTTTTTTTCCTTTACCAAAACCCATCAGTGGCTACATTTGAGCATAATAACATTTCAATAACACTGAAAGTGTGTACTTTAAACTAAGGTGTAATTTATGGTACATTTTAGAGAACAGCTACTGAGACCTGGGTGCAGTTCCAGTGCTGACATTGCAGTGCAATTGAAAGACATTGAACTATCACAGATATTTTTTCTTTTCTACTAGTAACTAGTTGAAGATGTTTTAACTTCCAGGGAACTTCTTGAAGTGGTTAAGTGAGTTGTCCTAGTAATATTCTATTTCTTAATAAAGCAGATTGTACTGTTTCAAGGCATGCATGGGCTATTGTTGAGCTTTTAATGACTGTAGCACTTGATGACGCAATTGCATGCGATACTGTACCTAATTCATTGCCTCATGCAGCATGAAAGTTTCTTTATACCTACAGTAAAACAAAACTTATCCTATTGTAGATAACTTTCAGTAATAAATCTTAGCCTATCACAGCTAGGCATTCTTGTTATGGCCATATGAATCTGTATTTATTTCATAATCTCTACAAAACTACAGATAAATTAAGAAAAAAACAGAATTAAAAGAAATAGTTCATTTGATGGATGTCTATGATGGCTGTATAGAGAACAAAGCCAAAATTGCAAGTTTTAAAAGCAAGTATTGAAGCTGACAGAAACTTATAATAGATTTCTTTTTCTCTTTAATGTACCTTGGGTATTTTACAGTATGTGATAATGTTAACACTGGCTTAATAACTGCAGAAAAAGATGGATAGACATAAATAATAATTTATATATGATTCATTGGCTTTATGCTATTAATATTCATTAACATTTAGACAATACAAATATTCATGAGAGCACTTGATAATTTCAACTGTCTCAAATATGTTTCATAGAAGAATGGCAGTGTTCAAAATACTCACTGTCTGCCGTAATTTGGAATTCATTTTCCAACGTAAAAAAGTTTTTGTTGTCCCACTTGGGTCTGTGCTATGACAAACTGTTACTTGAACTGAAGAGCCTACGTAATTTGCTCTGAAAATAAGTCGGTCAAATCATTCAACAATCTTTATAAATAATAAACACACGGAAATTCAGAAACACATGGTCAGTTACTGCTAACAAATACTTCTATTTCTGAAGTATTTTGTCAGATAAATATCAATCTACCAGCATAACTGTTCTTCACTGAAGGAAAGAAAGATGAGAAATATTACAATGTTAAATGTAGCCATATTAACTACTGTATGGAACATAGGCAAGCAGAGAGGTTTTCACAGAATGGTTAGCCCAATGCTAAAGGAAGAAAGATTATTACCTGCACCGCATTACCCTGAGTGAGAGCCACAGCACCAGTGCCTTGGCCAAAAGCAGCACCCACGGACAGGGAGTAGGGCCTGGCAGCAACCTCTGCACAGGGTGCCCAGGAGGCCCTCTCACCATGGCCACCAGCAGGATAGGGCTACCGTTGGCCATGCTGGCACTCAGCTGTCCCCCAGCCCTGGCAGCCAAACCCCCATGGGTATGTGCTTAGGAATCTTTCAACATGTTTGAGGGTTTCATCCTGCACATTCCTGGGAAAGTATATTATTCTTCAGCATATCATTCAATTATATGTATATTTTTGAACATGCATCATCACCTCATTGATTTTCTCCCCTGAATCTTTCACATGCTTAAGAATTCTGTGATCAAATTCTGTGAAGGATTAGAAATTATGCAATCAGAATACAGTAAGGAATTATATCAGTTAAATTTTAAAATGAAAATGTCTCACATCTGTATTTTTCTCAAGGTAAACATTAAGTCATTTCCATTTATCATAGAATCATAAAATCATAGAATGGTTTGAGTTGGAAGAGACCTTTTAAAGATCACCTAGTCCCAGCCTTTTGCCGTGGACAGGAACGTCTTCCACTAGATCAGGTTGCACAAAGCCCCATCCAACCTGGCCTGGAACACTTCCAGGGAGGGGGCATCCACAACTTCTCTGGGTAACCTGTTCCAGGCTCTCACCACCCTCATTGTAAAGAATTTCTTCCTTATGTCTAATCTAAATCTACCCTCTTTCAGTTTAAAACCATTGTCCCTTGTCCTGTCACTACAGGACTTGGTATAAAGTCTCTGTCTTTCTTATAAGCCCCCTTTAAGTATTGAAAGGATGCAATAAGGTCTCCCCAGAGCCTTCTCTTCTCCAGGCTAAACAACCCAAAGTCTCTCAGCGTTTCTTCATAGGAGACATGCTCCAGCCCTCTGATCACTTTCGTGGTTCTCCTCTGAACTTGCTCTAACAGGTCCACATCTTTCCTGTTCTGGGGGTCCCAGAGCCGGATGCAGTATTCCAGGTGGGGTCTCACCAAAGCAGAGCAGAGGGGGAGAATCACCTCCCTCGACCTGCTGCCATGCTTCTTTTTATGCAACCCAGGATATGGTTGGCTTTCTGGCCTGCAAGTGCACATTGCTGGCTCATATCCAATTTTTCATCTACCAGTATTCCCAGGTCCTTCTCTGCGGGGCTGCTCTCAATCCATTCATCAACCAGTCTGTACTGATATTGATGGTTTTCCTGGAACAGGTGCAAGACCTTGCATTGGCCTTATTGAACTTCATGAGGTTGAAGGAAATTTAGAAAGGAATGGCAACATTAGGAATTTTTTTGTTATTTTTCTTCTTACCTTTGTTTTTGGTTTTGCCTTTTAAAAACTTACCCTCTGTAAATTATAGGCATTCCAAACACTTGTATACTTTAAGACTTTATAACAATTTACAATCACTTTAATCCACCTGGTTATAATGCACAATTCCCTAATACAAAGCTCTAGACAGGTGTTTGAATTGCACGTTACTTCAAGGGCAATACATAGTTGCAGTCTAAAAGCTCCATCGTTGCTGCTATGATCAGTCAGTAGTGTCATCAGAAAGCAAGAATCAAACTGCTGGAAATATTCTGACAAAATAATATTGGATGGTTTCCAGAAAGTATTTTCCAAAAGGCATTAGTTACTCCATCTCCTTCTAGACTGGTGGTTATCCAGAGAATGCCCTATACTCTCTATGGTGTTAGCTAGTGATTCATTGTGTCTTATCTATGCCCCACTGCATCATGGATTGTCCTTGGTATCTGATAGCAAACAACTAGAAGTATCATAATGATTTTTTTATAGATTCTTGTGCCATTTTTATCTGCCTTCAGCTATGTGAGAGGGTTGGCATAAGACCATATTTCTATCCCATGTAGATTTAGAGTGGGATTGCATGACTCCCAATGTTTTCTGCAGATCATAACTTGGGTAATGAAAGAGTTGTCTCAGGATTTAAAATGATAACACATCAGTCACTGACCGCCTGAATAACAGGAAATAATATCAGAGAAAGATTTAAAGAGATGAGGTGAAGATAACTGGGAAGAAGACTAAAATAGTACCAATCGTATTCATGAAATGAGATAGAGCTTGATCAACTGTTTGCAAGAAAGTACTGTAATCCTGAACCCACCCTTTTTTTAAGAGATACTGGATTTTATGAGCTTTATTGCACATCCTTTACTTGGCTACTACGAGTGGTCAATTCGAAGGCAGATCTTCAAATAATTGTTGCCTTTATTTTGGGCATTTTTGTCATAGTGAATTAATATTTTAGTTAAATAATGAGTCAGGAATAAATAAAAGTTACATATTTAAACTGATGAACTTTGTGGAAATCAACATAATAGCTTTTTACTGGAATGGCATCAAAATTTAATTGCTCTCATGATTCTCTTTGAACTAAATCCAAGAAAAAATTCATTTTCTGTTGTGTTCCAAAAAATATGGCCCTCTGCAGGGTACAGTACAGTGTGTAAAATGCACAGTGGGTTTTGCACATGTTATTTTTTCAGACTGATTTAGAAATTTTATTTTTTTCTTCATTCTGTCTCCTTATCTCTTATGTTGTCTTTAATTTCTCAAGTCATACTTTCTCTGCTTTTTTCATATTACAGACCAAAGGTTTCTGTGATCATTGAAAAGAGCAACATATTTCACAGGCTTCTCTAATTTTCTTGCTTCTATAAGTTATATATATATTTTTAAAAGTAACATTTTCACCACTGATCCTGAAGTTATTTTAAAGAACAAGACTCAGTGTATAGATACTACTTAACAATTTTTGCTTAATTAAAAGCATGCAAGTGAAAAAAACATATTATAAGTTTATAGAGTGCTTTTTGGTGACAGCAAAGGTAAATTATTGTGATCAACTGGAGTGTAAAAATTCAAATTCAGGTAAAACAAACTCACCAGCCAGTTTAGAAAATGGAATAGAAATCAACCAGTGTTCTAGATGACAAGAAATCAAATGCATTTCTTTGAAGTATATTATATCTACTGACCATAATTTCAAGAAATAGGTAATTTTTCTCATCTGTACTTGTCTAATGTGGCAACACAAATATGCAAATGAGAGCTACAGACGTGCTTTCAAACAATCTAGCTGTGACAGAATCAAAAGACTACTTCTGGTACATTTACTTCTGTGAAAGTTCGGGAAGCACCATTTTCAATAGATATGTTGATAAGTTTGTTCTCTTCTTGCTCCCAATAACATTTTTTTGCACATGGACACTTTCCATCCACGTCTTCTGCTCTTCTCCCCAAAACATTTTAGGTGCAGTAGGTAATAATTTCAGAGCTCTATGCTTTGTTAATCAATCTGACCCTATAAACAAAGCATACTTGGTTAGCTCTTAGCATAGTTGATTTGTTGGACTAAAATATCTAAATACATAGGTGAGATGTACATAGCATTAGAAAAGCAATGTTAAGTCTAAGGTACATATTACTGTGATACTTAATCATATGACTGTGCTTAGTGACCATATTTATGAAACTATGTTCCTTATTTAAGAATTCTGTAAAAGTTATTTTCATCATTATAAGTATACACTCCCTTGATATATATCTTTTATTGATGTGGAGTTCTGTGTCAGGAGTGACACTATGTAATTTTTAGTTTTTGTCTTTCTTTCTCACCCTTCTACTCTATTTTTAATTGGCAGTAAACTAAATTAATCTTCCCCGCATTGAGACTGTTTTCCCCATGGTGCTACCTGGTAAGTGATTTCCCTGCCTTTATCTCGACCCACGAGTTTTTTCATTTCATTCTCTACACCTGTCCTGTTGAGGAGGGGGAATGAGAGAGCAGCTAGGTGAGCATCTTGTCAACCCACCACAATCTCAGTCTGGAAGTTCCATCAAAACTGAAACAAGTTCACACTTTTTGCAGTTTAGAAAATTCTATGTTTGTTTGGGTTTTTTATAGACTGCTAGAAAGAGCATTTTCAACTGGTTCAAATTATAGACTCATAAAATCTCCTGCTAAGTTTTTTTTGCACCTGTTAAAAGGGGACATTTTAATCTTGGAGTAAAATACAGCCTGTATTAACAGCATAGGTACACTGAAAGCTGAATTCAGAGCTTCTCTTGATGGAATCAGGAATGGTTCTCAATAATAAAAATAAAAATTAGAACTTAGATCAAACCAATTTGGTGCTGATTTTGCACAAACAAAACTAAAATGGTCTTTTGCAAAATTTATGGTCAAAAAAGAGTAGTGAGGGGAAAATCCCCTCCCCCCCCTTAAATAGTGAAAACCCTTGTCCATGTTCATGGAATATAGAAATGAAATCTTTACTCAAGTTTCTTTTACACCTGTTTTAGCTTGCTTTACTTATGTACAAATTATTACATAACATGCAAGAATGTTCAAAGCATAAATCCTTTAACTTAAATTTTCTGAACCTATATGTTTTAGACAAAGTGGAAATAATATCAAGACATAGTTTGACCAAGATCCTCATTTTGCAATGCCACTGATAATTAAATATCCATTAAAAACAAAAAAAAATAAATCGAGCAGTGCAATTCTAAAGCTGTTTAAAAAGGAGAAGAAAAAGTAAAGAAATAGAAGAAGAAAGTGGAAAAGAGATCAAATCTTTATTTTCTTTGACCAAACTTCCATTCATAAATACTATGAGAACCCTGAACACGTAAAGAAGCCACTGGTAGCAAGAGTAATTATTAAATATTTCAGTAAGGGGTCATTATTATTGCCCTTAAATATGCAAAAGTTTCTTCCTGAAATGTGTCCTTCAACAATGTGATTGCTAACTAAATTCATTCATCAGCTGCTTTGAATCCCAAGGAGGTAGTAAATCGGAGTGCAAAACTGTAGTAGATTGGACTCCAACATAAAACTCATACAACTGCAGAAGAATAAAAGCATGAACTTTTTAATAATCCAATGAATTCAGAGTCAGATAATGCATAGGTAGACAATTCTGCAACTCTAAAATGGCAAACAGCTAGGGGACTTGCCTCTAAATATATTTATTGCTCAGAGGAAAAGCTTTCAGAATATGTCAAGAGTTTCTTTCTAGCATTTTTTTCTGTCTAACATGATTTAACCAATTTTCATCAGTTGCCTAATGTAAGTGTAGCATATGCATAATTTCTATGATCATGTGCACAGTATTCATACCATGGTTGCTGAATACATGTAATGAAGATGATTGCAGTTATACAGTTTTAGTCAGAATTTTTTCTTATTTTTTAATTAGCTGTGAAAGTAGAGTTCTCCCCTGGAGTTTCTGTTGTTTTAATAGAGGAGAACAACTTACTACTTGTCCTGGATATTGAACACTGTTCTTACTTTCCCTGACTCAAGCAACTTTGGCTCTTCATTTACACAATTGCTGTTTGCCCATTCAACTGTCCACTTTGCAGTTTTTAGAGAAACTTGCACAAAGCTCATTTCAGTCCCTGGAAAAAGTATGGAAGATCTTAGCAGTATATGAAGGACCAGAAAGTGACAAAAAAAATCAACATGGTAAGTTGTTCTTGACCACACTGATTCCCTTCTATGATGTAACAACTTGTGCAATGTGTAACAGTAGAGCTGTAGGTGACATCTACCTTGATTTTAGCAAGGTGTTTGACATGGTGTCCTACAAAATCCTTCTTGATAAACTGATAAGATATGGACTGACAATAGGTGAAAACTTGGCTCAACTACCAAGCTTAAAGTTGAACTGGTGACCAGTCCCAAGTGGA
Organism: Ciconia boyciana; assembly: GCF_034638445.1. NCBI lineage: Eukaryota > Metazoa > Chordata > Aves > Ciconiiformes > Ciconiidae > Ciconia > Ciconia boyciana. The sequence goes on from NC_132938.1 coordinate 23,681,858, forward strand.
GCTTCTCACCGGTCAATATAGGGTCCAATACTATTCAGTACCTGTATAAACAATCTGGATGACAAGCTTGAATGCACTCTGATGAAATTTGTGAATGACACCAAACTGAGAAGAGAGGTAGATATGCCAGAAGGAACAGCCACTGTACAGAGAAGGCTTGGCAAACTGAAAGACTGGGCTGACAAAAATTACCTGAGGCTTAACAAATATAAATGTGAATCCCTGTACCTGGGACTGAATAACCCCAAGCAACAGTACAGTCTGCGGTGTGACTGTCTAGGGTGTAGTTCTGCTGAAAATGACCTTGACATCCTGGTGGACAGCCAATTAAATGTCAGCACTGTGGCTTTACAGTAACAAAGGCAAACCTTGTCCTGAGCTGCATCAGCAAGGTATAGCCAGCTCATGTAATTATTCCCCACTCTACTCAGGATTTTCTGGGCTACATCTGATACTGTATCCAGTTTTGGCCCTACAAGTTCAAGAAAGACATTGAAAAATTGGAAAGAGTCTAACAGAGGGTCACTAAGTTGTTTATAAGGTTTTAGAATTTGACACATGAAGAAAAGTGGAGGAATTGGAGTTGTTCACCCAAGGGAACAATGGGAACTAACCAGTCTTCAGGTATCTGAAAGGCATTTATAGAGAAATGGAGGTGCTCTCTCCACAAGGCTGCAGGTGACGAGAAGCAACAAGCACAAGTTACTTCAGGGGAAATTCTGCCTGGATATGAATTCTTCACTGTAAGAACAATCAAACATTGGAAAAGACTGTCCAAAAATGCAAGACTTGGCATGACATGGCCCTGCATAACATGGCCTAGGGCTATGTTTTCAACAGATGGTTCGAGCAAATGATACCCAGAAGTCCCTTCCAGACTGAACTTTTCTATGATTCTATGATTTCTACTAAATAAAAGCAAAACAAAATAAATAGGTATTGTGCTTTATTAACAATATTCTTACAGTATGTTAAATTTTTTTTAAAAAACCAAATATTTCAGTTGTAAGGCTTAATGTAGAATTGTACTATTTATCTCTATATAAAAACAATATGTAGGCTCTGTTGAGCTTGTATAGGCTTTATTTCTGACACTAAGCTTTAATTTTCCTGGCTCATTTCCCACTCATTCCTATAAATGTCCTTCGGTACTACTCTTATTATTGTGAGTTATATAAGGCTACAAGCTGAAGGCCCTAAGAAGCATAGGTCCTCGCAATGCTAGGCACTGCTCAAATATAGTAGAATGCCTATTTCTATCCCCATGATCCTTAAATACAATCTAATTTGTAATGATAAACACTTCTTATTTGCCTTGTTTTTTGCAATGTTTAAATTAATGTAAATATTTACCATATTATATTTTTCTGGGTACATGTAAACAATTTAACCTTTCTTTGTAAACTCCCTTCATCTTCTCAATCAAATTTGTGGTTCTTTTCTGAATGTCTTTCAGTTTCTTTACATCATTCTCATACTGGTACTGAACTCTATTAATAGTACTTTAGAAAAAACAGGTGATCCCCTCAGCTGGTGAAGATCAACATAATGTAACTCTCATCAAAACACCTCTACTGGTTTACATTACTTAATGATGTCTTCTATCATTTAATTAGATCCTCCCTGCTTCACCTTTGTATGGAAGATTAGTCAACCAGGATTTTGGGGGAAAACAAAAAAAAAAAAAAAAAAAGTGAGATAGAAAGTAAGGTAGAAAGTAAGATAGAATGATACCTGGACAAATAGTGATATAAATTGGCATAGCTTTACAAACAAAAAATTAAGCAGCTAAGTCATATTAGTTATACACAAATAATATTTTCCTAGGACTGCGTATGTTTGCTTACTGCACTCCCTGCAAAATGAGTGTGTAATTTCACTATTACCACCTATTTTACTACAGTTATTTGTTTTAGATAATTCTACTATCTTACCTTGAATATTGAAAGAAGTATATGGGATTTGTGTTTTGGAGAACCATTGCCTTTTAAATAACCCTTTATATATCAACTTTTGTCTGTGGATCTTTTCAGTGTCTGGATCCATGATATGTAATTAATATCTAACATCTTAATTTAATTCAAATTAAAATAAGCCCATCATCAGACAATGTAAACTATTTCATTTTTCATTAAATATACCCTGGTACATTGAACTAGAAATTTTCTTTATTGTAATAAAAAATAACTTGCAAATACCTTTGTGATTTGAAATAAAACTTTTGAGCATCTTGATATCTACCTCTGACATAAGACTCAAAAAGAGCCCAGTTCAGATCCTAAAAGTAAACTCAAATATCTGACATCCCCAGTTTTCCATTTATTACCTTGGGAAAAAAAAAATTATAAAGTAAAATAATAATGATTTTTATTGAGGTGTTTCACTAGTTCTGTATGAATACACATATTCTTTTACTGGAAAAGTTTTGATTTGTCAGTCCTGCTTCATAATACAGGTCATAATATAGTCTGAAGGCTCACTATGAATATAATAAAAAGGGACACTGTGAGTAAGAAGGAGAAAATTTATGGAAGCAAGAGAGGCTTCACATGTATCATGAGTTGAAAAAGATGTTCAAATTTAGGAGGCTCAAGGGAAAAAGAAAACCCTCTTTGACGACTGTCATCTCCATAGGACTGTGTGAGAATTCTGCAAGTGCATGAAAGAAGCAAGAATTTTGGTGAAATCACTTGAGTCAACAGAATTTAGCATCAGTATTCATCTGAGTGTTCTGTCTGACATAGGACAAATTGTGATACTGGTTGTTGCTGCTGCTATTACAATTTTACTGTAAGCAAACATGAACAGTGTAAAATATCTGTTGAACTAAAAATATTTTTTCAATGCTTTACATAACATGTGAATTGTTTTTTTACTGCCATAATCACATAATTTCAAATGTGAAGATTTTTAGGTCTGCTATGTTTCTTGATGGAAGTGTGTAGGAGACTACCTTTGGCCAGATATGTTAACAACTTGTGTATTTATTTAACTTAGAAGTTAAAATTGTAGTTGAAATAAGAATGTAATGGTTTTTTTGTTGTTATTACCCCTGCAGATGGCACCAATGTGGTTATAGAATCATAGAATCACTTAGATTGGAAAAGACCCTTAAGATCATCAAGTCCAACCATCACTCCACCACTAAACCATGTCCCTAAGTGCCACATCTACATGTCTTTTAAATACCCCCAGGGATGGTGACCCAACCACTTCCCTGGGCAGCCTGTTCCAATGCTTGACAACCCTTTCGGTGAAGAATTTTTTCCTAATATCCAATCTAAACCTCTCCTGGTGCATCTTGCCATTTCCTCATGTCCTATGGCTTGTTACTTGGAAAAAGACACTAACACCCACCTCTCTACAACCTCCTTTCAGGTAGTTGTAGAGAGCTAAAAGGTCTCTCCCCTCAGCCTCCTTTTCTCTAGGCTAAACAGCCCCAGTTCCCTCAGCCGCTCCTCATAAGACTTGTGCTCTAGACCCCTCACCAGCTTTGTTGCTGTTGTTGCTGTTATACCAGTCTTTTGTATTTTGGTACATTCTAAGCCATTTACAATATCTGTTTCATGGTGTGTACTTAACTTCCTGAGATCTGAGAAGGAAGAGGAGAAGGAGTAGCTTGTCCTGCAGCATTTTATTTATGACAGCATTGTTCCAGTGGTCTTAGCGTGTCAGGGAGGGTATTGTAATGGTTTAACCCCAGCCGGCAACTAAGCACCACACAGCCACTCACTCATTTCCCCCTGGTGGGATGGGGGAGAGAATCAGAAGAGTAAATGTGAGAAAACTCATGGGTTGAGATAAAGACAGTTTAATAGGTAAAGCAAAACCCGTTCACGCAACCAAAGCAAAACAAGGAATTCATTCACTCCTTCCCATCGACAGGCAGGTGTTCAGCCATCTCCAGGAAAGCAGGGCTCCATCACGCTTAACAGTTACTTGGGAAGACAAACACCATCACTCTGAATGAATGTCCCCCCTTCTTCTTCCCCCAGCTTTATATGCTGAGCATGATGTCATATGGTATGGGATATCCCTTTGGTCAGTTGGGGTCAGCTGTCCCAGCTGTGTCCCCTCCAAACTTCCTGTGCACCCCCAGCCTACTCGCTGGTGGAGTGGTGTGAGAAGCAGAAGAGGCCTTGACTCTGTGTAAGCACTGCTCAGCAATAACTAAAACATCTCTGTATTATCAACACTGTTTTCAGCACAAATCCAAAACATAGCCCCAAACTAGCTACTGTGAAGAAAATTGACTCTATCCCAGCCAAAACTAGCACATTCTCCACCCTTTATTCCACACCATTTACGTCGTGCTCAGGTACCACACTATCCAATACATCCTCATTAACCACCGCCCCACTTCCCATCCTTTCATACAATACACAGATATCATTCCCTTAGTCTAAGGACCACCCTTGTAAAATGTCCATAAAAGGTCCAGATATGTCCATTGAATTCATTTAGTCCATGACTTTGGGCTCCATCTCTTATGGTGGCCACTCAGGACAGGAGAGGTGGTGTGTTGCATGGAGCTACTGGACACGAAAGCCAGCTCAGGTCGGGTCACTGCTGTACTTGCACTGCTTCTTGTAAGGTTTGTCCTCCATTGGTTCAGGTGGTTCCTGCTATAGTAAGTCCTACAACATGCAATTCAAATCCTGGTTTACAACAATTTGAAGGTATATCCATTATAATCTCCATCCCTGGTCCCTTTGGACCAGGTTATAGGGTTTAGCATTGCAATGAACTCCTTCCCTTGCTCCTAGCCTGGCTAGCAACAAGGGGTTCCTGCTATAGTAATTTCTATAACATGCGACTCAAATCCCGGGTTACAACAATTTAAAGGTATTTCCATTACAATCTCCACCCCTGGCCCCTTTGGACCAGACCATTGGGTTTAACATTGCAATGAACTCCTCCCCTTGCCCCTGCTCCAGCTTGGACTCATCCACAGGCTGCAGTCCCTTAGGGGAGTACCTGCTCCAAGTGGAGCCTTATCTATGACCCACAGTCTCTCCAGGGGTATACCTGCTGTGGCATAGACTTGTCGACACCCACAGTCGCTTTGAGGTGCACCTGTTCCATGGTGGCCTTCTCCATGGGCCACAATGCCTTCAGAGATAGACCTGCTCCAGTGTGGCCTTACCCAGAGCCACAGTCCCTTCAGAAGTACACCTGCTCCAACATGGTGTTACCCATGGCTGCAGTCCCTCCAGGGTTGTACCTGTTCTGTTGTGGGCTTATCCATGGCCACCAGCTTTGAGGTTCTCCAGCATGACCTCATGCACAGCCACTGATGCTTCAAGGTGTATCTGCTGCAGCATGGACTTATCCACAGCCACAGATGCTTTGAGGTGTACCTTCTCTCATGTGGACTTATCCTTGGGCCACAATCCTTTCAGAGGTATACCTACTGTGGCACAGGTGTAACCATGGCCACAGACGTTTCAAGATGTACCTGCTCTGGCATAGACTTATCCACAGCCACAAACGCTTCAGAGTGTCCTGCTCCCGCATGGACTCATCCACAGGTCACAGTCCCTTTGACTCAAGTTCATACTGGAGTTCCAGCCTGTCCAGTACAGCAGCACAGAAAAAGCAGCGATGCCCTGGCCGTCTGCCAGCCCAGGCACATCACCATTGCTGTTATCAAAATGTTCCCAGGCACAGCAGAGGAAAGTGAGAAGCAGTACAGCAGCACAGCAAGCAGCAAAAGCAAAAAGCAGCCTCTAATGAGTACTAGACTCTAATATACAGTAAGGCAAGCAAGCTCTGTGACAAGCACAGAATTCTGGTGATTAATAGCTAAACAGCAATAACAGCTATAAATTTGATCTAGCACATTCCAATCAAACATGTCATTATCTCGAATCCTTCGAGCCACACGTTGGGCGCCTTTTTTTTTTCTTTTTACATAAGAACTATTTAATAATTGGATTAATAATAATAATAATAATAATAATAATAATAATTTGCAATGAGAAGGAAAACAACAAGAGAGCAAGAGAGGAACAAAGCCCAGAAAAAAACCAAGTGATACAACCGCTCACCACCGGCTGAACTATGCCCAACCAGATCCTGAGCAGCAACCGCTGCCCCCCTGGGCAACTCCCCCCTCTCACTTTCACTCTTCTTATTCTCTCCCCCATCCCACCGGGAAGGAGTGAGCAAGTGGCTGTGTGGTGCTTAGTTGCCGGCTGGGGTTAAATCATGATGGGAATAAACATGGATCAAACACTGTTACGAACATGCATGTTTTCCTTTTAAACACTTCACTGTTTCTAAAGTCAGTAGAGAGTATAAAAGCTATGCCTTCTGCCAATCACTACACTACTGTGTCTCACTGCTTTCAAATTCATTTTACATTTGTTCAGACCTGATGTGCAGATAGCTTTTAATTGATAGCACCTGGCCTATACTTGCATCATCATTGCTTATGAAAGAGAAATTGAAAGACGTTCAAGGTACCATCAACCTCAGCAATAAGTAAAATAGTAGCTGGAGAATTCCTGTGCAAAGCTTACTAATATATTTAGAAAGTACTTCATTGTTTTAAAGACTCCCAGACATCTAGTAGCAAAGAAAATAATATTTTTATGTGTACGAAGTCTTTCGTCTTCAGACATCTCCAGATGCTTCATGTATTAAAAGCATTATGCACATCATCACATAAATGCTCAGATCTCTAGAATACAAGACTGCAAACATTGCCACACTGTACATGTGAATGGGGTATTTGGTCAAGGGCAAACATCCATCCTGAAGACAATACTATAGAAGAGATACTGTCAATTTAACCAACATGAGATCTTGGATTTTAAAGCTGAATCTAAAAGTTCATCTGAAATCCCTCCCAGCAGCTGGTTAATCATAATTCTTTTTGATTCTTCCTATTTTATTTCTTATACTTTCACCACTGAACTCTCTTCCCTTCAGTCTTTGCATCAAAGCTGCATTTAAATGACAGTTTTGCTGATATCTGGGCAATTTAATCCTACCTGATTATTGTAGCTGTATGATTTTTGTAATGAACTGCTGCACATATACCTTAAGAACTGCAGATTCTAACCTCTGAGGCTTTCTAGTCAGGATATTACAAACTTCTGCAGAATCACTTCTTTTCAATGATAGTAAGAGTGGTAGCATTCAATTAATTAGATATCCAGTCTTCTTTTTATGGAACAAGCAAAATATTTCAGAAGATTTAAAAAAAAAGAAAAAATTAAGGATAAGAAGGAAGTAGTGGCATGTATAACAACTTTACTTATTCTTCTAAGTAATTTGTCTACTTTTCAAGTTGCTAAAAATAATTTCAAAGATGGTAACTGTCATAGAGATTGATTTGTTTCAGATATTAATTCATGTGCTCAATCACAATTGATACATGCAAATTCTTGCTTATTAAACTCACTATTTAGGTTTATATCTTACTTAGCTTTTTCAGCAATACCAGTATTTGAAAGATCCGAACTTCAGGTTTGTTCTTTAGGCTTATTAGGTTACATGTTGTCATGCATCATTGCCATACATGTAGTCTGATCAAGTCATACTCTAGTTTCTCAGCAGAAACATAGTTGCAAATAAAAAGAAACATTACTATGTCACAGATATCCCCCCCTCCAAATCCTGAACTTAAGTCAATATTTGTTGCAAATTCCAACAAAGGGCAAAACATTACTCTCCAGATACATCTGTAATGTGTTTTTTTGCTTAAACAGCAAATTTATTGCAAATAGATATCCAGTCTTCAGGCATATCTTTCTGAAGTCTACTGTTTTCAAACAAATACCACCTAAAATCAGTACGATATTAACAATATAATGAGATAATAAAATAAGAGAGAATATAGGGGATAAATTTAAGGTCTTCTGTCAAGATAGGGTGCAGCATGAAGTTTTTCAAAACTGTACTAAATACAATAAGTAAAATTCAAAAACAGAAATAGACCTACATCAAATGATTGAAATCACCTACATACCTGACTGATCTTGGTCTAAGGTCACTGCTGAACTGCTTGAATTACATAAGAAAGATTTCCCCTTAGAAGTAGTTTGATTTTTAATTTTATATGTACATGTATTTCTTGTAATGCATCTATGTGCATAAGTAAAATTAAAGAATCCAGTGTAAATTGTGTTTTTAAACTGACATTTGCACATAATTTTTAAGTGACTCATTGCAAAAGTTGTCTTTGTTGCATCGGATAAGGGACACTATACCCAAGTTCCTCTTATTCATGGTAAATTTCTTAAAAACTCTATAAAAGAAGATATAGTACCTCCTATACAGGAGAAATTTAAATCAATGTTGTATTTCTCTGTGCTGCTTTTGGCTGAGATAGAGTTAATTTTCTTCATAGCAGCTCATTTGGGGCTATGTTTTGGATTTGTGCTGAAAGCAGTGTTGATTGATAACACAGGGATGTTTTAGTTACTGATAACCAGTGCTTACACAGAGTCAAAGCCTTTTCTGTTTCTCACCCCACCCCACCAGCGAGGAGGCTGGGGGTGCACAAGAAGTTGGGAGGGGACACAGCCAGGACAGCTGACCCAAACTGGCCAAAGGGCTATTCCATACCATATGACGTCATGCTCAGCATATAAAGCTGGGGGAAAAAGAAGGAAGGGGGGACATTCAGAGTTATGGCGTTTTGTCTTCCCAAATAACCATTACACATGATGGAGCCTTGCTTTCCTGGAGATGGCTGAACACCTGCCTGCCCATGGGAAGGAGTGACTGAATTCCTTGTTTTGCTTTGGTTGCGTGCAAGGCTTTTGCTTTCCCTATTAAACTGTCTTTATCTCAACCCATGAGTTTTCTCTCTTTTAGTCTTCCGATTCTCTCCCCCATCCCACCAGGGGTGAGTGAGCAAGTGGCTGTGTGGTGCTTAGTTGCCAGCTGGGGTTAAACCACGACACTTCCCATAAAGTCACCATGTACATACAGAGTACACCTAGTCACCTGGTGTATGTATAGAGACATAGAGACATTACTGAAGCATGACCTGTGTTAAAGTGCAGTTAAGACTAGGTAATGATAATAATTTTGGATTAAAATTCTGAATGTTTGGACTTTCTATACAAGGGACAACAAACATGCAAACAAAGGAAAAATGTTGCTCTCTATTGACTGGGAATTTCTAGAATGCTAACTGAGAGTGCTCCTAACATAACTGAAGGAACAACTCTCCACCCAATGGCTGACAATGGCAATATGCACAATCAAACCTCTTCAGAAAAAACTACATTGAAAAGAAACATGTGTTATCCAGAAAGTAATCTCAAACCCTTATTTGAGACTTGGCCTGGATGCCCAGCTGTGATTTCTTTGGCTGGTTATTAATTATCTGCATATACTTGTCAGGGGGTTAACTGCTGTTTTATTTAGCAGTTAAATGAAACATACTCTTAATCGGTAAATGATAATTTTGCTATCTCCTGTAAATCTCACAATACATTTGGAAATATATAGCTCCATTTCCAATTTTCTGTAATATGGAAGTCTTGAAATTAGTGACGCTGTCCTGGCCCATTTCATTGCCTGGGCACTGGTAGTCCAATACAAATGTTATCCAAGACATTGTACCTACACAGAGCACAATGTAAAAGAAACAAATTCCTTTCTGGAATGTTTTTCAAACTAATAGGAGAAAGATTTTAAACTGAGTAGTTTAAAACTTTAAACTCAGTAGTTTTTAAAATCTAACTATTTTAATACACTTGAGAACATCCTTCTTCATCCTGCAGTGAACATTGTATCTTCTTGGTATTTTCAGGTCAAATTTTACGAGACCGTTGAAATATTGCTTTTAAGGTTTTGAAGGAAATCTATCTTTAAATTAAAATCTGGATAACATATAATGCTGTCCTTTGAATTCTTTTGATTAAGATAGAAGTATCAGTGTTTATAAGGAATGACTGAATATTAAAATCTGCACTACTATTAAAAGTCATGTTTATGCTTTTTTTAATACTGAAATCCTAGAAAACAGCATCCCTGCAATAATGAAAGCATTTTAATTTAATTCACAAAGCACACCATAAATAATTCAACATTCTATGCTACAAAAGCAGTGAATGTTAACATACTAACATTGCCATGGTGAATACACTACAGTCTTATAATATGAGATGGTAATTAGTGCTATAGTCACAGTACCTAGCAGCTGAAGACACTTGCTGTGGTAAATTCATTTTTATGAACAAATAATAACATGCCTGGAAGGCCAATGTGATATATTCTTTGAGTTTTCCTTTAAGAGAATGTTCTGATATTTTCATCATTCGTCCTATGATATGGAATATAGCAGCTTATAATTAAACTAAATATAAATTAAAAGAAAATTAACCATTTTAGCCATGAGGTATTTTTTTTCTTGAAATCTCTGAAATTGTTTGGGCACAACAGCTTATCGTTCTAAGGTGGGGTACATTTGGATTATCTGAAGCACCAGCTTCTCCTACATGGGAAAATACCCTTTTAGTAAAAGAAAAGTGTAGAAGTGAGATGTTAAATAAAGAAGCTAAAAAATGAAAGCAACTTTACTGAACTTTTAATCAGTTCTGACAGTATTCACACATTAATCTAGTCCTTTGTGTCTTTTTACAGCCTGTCTCTCCCCACGCCAGAAGTTAGAAGGAATATTGTTAGAAGGAAAATTGATTTGAAATAACATGTGCATCAATTGTAAATCTGCTTGAATAATTATTTTTTTCTTGAATCAAAAAGAAGGTTAAAAGGTATTTTGAAGTCCTTGCTGAACCAAAATCAGAAATCAACATAACACACTTGTCCAGTTACTGATTCAACTAAAAACTGACATCTCCTGGCAGGATCTGAATCAGCATGAAGTCTCTGCATTTAGTAAAGCCTGCAGAGCAGCCTCATGTTATACCTGCCTTTTCATCCGAACATCATTCTCTCTGTTTTACTGTCAGACTTGCCATCATGTGCAGTGTGAACCTTCTCTTTCTTTACCTTAGCCTGGTATTGTGTTGGTTTTTTTCCCAAGAAGATCTTCAGGTAAAATATTCCAAGTTCTTACTCTTCTAAGTGGACAGCTACCTTTGTTTCTGCCAGAAGATCCTGCAAAGGCCCGGTCAATCAAAGGTCTGTCCTAGTTCCCACAGGAGTGAACATCACTCTGTGCATGTGTATGCATTACCATATTCATGTGCCATGGAAAGTGCAGTGTGAAAAGAGATTCCCCGCCTCCCTGTCCCCCGTCCGTGTCCCCCCCCCATTTTGTTGATCACTATTAAGGCGTTGATAGACATGTAGCATTACAGTTCAGCTTCGTTTATGTCCCTAACTCCCATGTGCTGGATTTAGGAAACTGGAGAGATGTTGAAATATTGTTCTGAGAAACAGAGAGTGCCTGTACTCTGGCACTGGTGTCCCCCACATTTTGATAGAGTAAAAACCCAGAATGGACTTATCAAAGCAGTTAAAAGAAATGTTACTGACGTGAAATAAAACTCACCCAGGCCAGTTTCAGTCAGAACTAACTTAAAGCAGTACTGAAATAAAAAACTAGATTGGTTCAACCGTTTGAAATAAATGCCTAAAACTCACAAAAATGTGGGAGGAAATCTGTTGGAAAAAATTACTTTGAATGCAAGTCTGTTGTTTGTATTGTTAGTGAGCCAGCAGTGTACCTGCTATCAAATGCTTAGGGCATACTAGAAAATTTAGACTGGATATAGTTCACCTAATGGGGATGTAGGCATCCAAACCTCATTTAAAGCCCAAAGAAAGATCTCAGTTTTATTTTACAGAATTTTCTACTTCTAAATCCATTAGGCAGTCCTCTTAAATTTCTAGTTTCCAAGGTTTCTAGGTGTCATGTGTGTCCTGAGCAGCTCTTCTCCAGACTAGATTTTCATTGCAATTCAGATTTAGACAGACAGCTCCTTAATTCTCTCTAAATATCTAAAAAAAATTTTTTTTTAAATAAAATCAGAAAATTGCATGAGTTGTTATATTTTTAGTTTTTAAAACACAAATATTATAGTTTTGATGAAAGTGTGAGCATAAGTAAGTCAAGCATATAGGGAGATGTAAAAAAGTTGATATTGACATATACATATACTCCAGGAACTTTTTTTACTTGTCCGTCAACATTAAATCTACCTTCTAAATAAAAGTATGCATCTTTATTTGTATCTGGTGTACACAAATGCAGATCGATTTAAGGTACCTAACTTTTGCAGTTGAGCCTATGACCTATGATATTGTACTGACATATGACTGGTGCTTTGCCATTAATCTCATGGCTATGGACTGGGAAAGCTACTTTGAATGTTTATTTTTATGTTATATGTTCCCTTTATGACACTTCGTTTTCCTCCTTTAGGTTACCCCATTCTGTTTCAGCTGTGGAATTTAATTTACTACTTTTTTAATGCATATCGTATTAAATTAACTTATTGCAGGTACCCATAAAAAAAGGAATGCAATTTTGACAGTGAATTTGTGCATAATTTTCTGGGTGATTTACTATACACATAAGAACAGAAAAGAGCACAAGAAGCTTTGTTTAGCTCAACAGCTATTTTTACTGGAAAGTTTCTTTTTGCATTATTATTTTCTTTTAAGATGCTATACTTTTCTTTATACCTGTCAAATCACACTGTACAAACCAAGGACATTTTATTTTGAATGCAACAGTCTAATAGGGTGATGCCAAGGATAATATAAGGTCAGGATACCACCAGGATTAAAGTTGATATGGAACAGCCTATTACAATGTCATTTTCTCATAAATATCTCAATTTTTCCCAAGTAAAACAGAAGACTGAAAGTTACCAGTATTTAAAAGAAATTAAAATAGCTGCAAATAATGATTTTCACTTAAATCATTAAAACACAATCAGAAATTTATCATTTTCTTCAGAACATGAGTTTTTGTTGAAAAACAAGTAAGAACAGCACATGTAGTTCCTTTATGAAATGTGTGGCCTTTATTAATCAGTGGCAAAATTTTCAAAGAAGCCGTGATCACTGAACTAAATTAGGAAGTTTGAGTCCTCAGAAGACAATCGTTATGGTGTGAGATCTCTGTGAAGAGAAAGGTAGGGAATAAAAGAGAAGGAGAAAAGGTGAACATTTCTTAGATTCTCACATGTCTTTGCCATCTCCAATCTCCTGCTCACACTACTATGTAATAACAGTAAAGATTTGTATATACTCTAAGCAAACACACTGACAGATTCTACAGAAAATGCCTTTTGACCAAGCTTTATTCTAATCAGGAAACTGAGTGTTTTTTACAAGAGTTCAATGATAGTTATTGCAATATCTTTCTTGCATGGTCCAGATTAACAACAACAACAGCAAAAGGAAAAATAAGCACAAAAAAAAAAAAAGCTCAGAGCCAGATTTTCAGAGCCTAGAGCTATGATTGATAGAATTTCAAAAGCACTCAGCACTCATCAGGTACCAACAGTACAAACTTGTTGTGAACTGTTTTGAAAATCTGCCCTGAAGAATTTGCAATCACAGATCCCTAAAGACCAATTCAAACTCAGGTGGAGTGCCACCTGCACATTCAAGTAAAGCCAATTAGACAGTGATATTAAGCCTGATCAAGAGGAAGTTCCAGAAATTCAAAAATACCATCAATACCATCAAAAATCAATCAATAAAAACTCATCATGGTCTTCTTAATTCATAATATGAAAAAAAAAAAAAGGATTCAAGAAATGAAAGAGACTGGTATATACTATAAACAGTTCCTTCACGGTGTAGTTTTTCATGATTATGATTGTATTTCAATTATTTCCTTTCTTGTAACACCTCTCGATTTTCTCCCTTCTCTCTAATGCAGTATGATGTAAATTAAGGACCACTCTTTTCCTTTCTCCTATTCTTTTAGTAATTGTTCTGCTTATAGACACAAAAGTGTCTAAGTGGATGACTGAATTAGGACTATAGAAGAGCAGTTGCTATCCAGTCTCTTATTCCTGTTCTTTTCGTAATTATTATATACATTCCCTATTCTCCTTATTCTTATTGAAGCCCGGGGACTTGGACTAGAGTCCAGTGACATGAGAAGTCTTATTAATTCCAATGTTTTATAATTAAAGTCTGATTACTGTACCTTTGTGGATTCCACACTTTTCTTGTCCTTATTTAATCATTTCCCTCCACACCTTTATTGACATATTGCTATATGTGACTTATGTCAGTGAAACTGTCATTCACTGTAGAATATTTTCCTCAAAAGGTGATGAATACTTGGGAACTAATTTTTTTTTCTTACAATATAAACTGAAGCTGTTTTAATACCCCAAGTAAAAACTCCTGTTCTAGAAGTGAGCTGCTGAAACAATTTGATGTTAAACCAAAAATTACACTTTTGCGCTGAAGTAAGAGGGTCAAATGTGGGGTTGTACAGGTAAAATTATATTTGTGTGCTTATGGGATACTGGTTTATCCTTTTTTTCTGTTTAGGTAATGCCTAATTAAATCAATCATATGCTAAGTAATATCAATCCATGTTCAAATGGACATGATGACTAACATTACCATGACAAAAGCAAGCAAAATGCAGTAGCTTCTAGTTTTTTTTCTGTGAAAATAGGGGAGCAGATGCTCATCAAGTAAATTAATGTTAAATGCAGGATTTCATTTAATTTAATCTGTGAAAGAAGTAGTAAATGTCCATTTCCCACTCTCATCTTCTGAGAATTTAACCAGTTCCAATACAATTATACTGGGTTTTGAACATACAATACCAACTCAGTTGGTGGTTGATCCTTCTTAGCTCAATTGGTGTGACTAACTTACATAATATAAGCTTTCCAGAGAGTTACTATCTTTATGTGTAATTCTACAGGATGACTCAGTGAAACATGCAGAAAAGCTGATGTTTTCACTTATTTTCTGCTGGGTTTTAGAGCAATTCCCATATATAAAAATTGACACCCCCTCCCCCATTTCTGTAGTCTCCTACGGATTTAATCCTTTTTAAACTCTGTAGAATGTTTCCAATAGCAAATAAACTGTTTTGTGTTCAAGTTTGTTGAACACCCAGATATTTGAACACCCAGTCATTAGTTTTCTTTTTGACAGTGGTTTGATTTAAACTTTTGGATGGCTCATTAGCCTAAGAATCTTATTAAAATATTCCAGATAAACAAAGGGAACATTTTCTAATGTCACAGCCTCCTTGTTCTAGTAAAAGATATAATTCTATTAAATCTTACCTTATAAAGATGTAAATAAAGAGGACTCTGTGAATTTAGGTTTCTATTTCTCTCACAAAGTTACAAAAATTAGTCAGTTCCACACTGTTTCTAATTCTTTCTTAAGACTATGTCCACATGGGTTCTCTGAGGACTCCGGCAAATATCTGGGGATGGGCAAGAAAAGGGCCAGAAGCTAGAATTATGAAACATGATCATTTCAACATCTCCATTGTACTCAGCTGAAATATAATTAAAAGTTATCACTGGCAGAGAATCTTTGTTATGCAAGTGAGGACACTTGCACATTGTATTAGAGACACTGGTTGTTCACCACTTGGTCAGAGACAGATGATCTGGTCTCCAAATCATGCAGTGTGTTGTTGGTCTGTGGAGGTTTTCTTTAGTAAACCATAAATGAGGAATTTTTATTGTTTTTTAAGTCTTAGAATTCTTAGTGATTAGACTGTATTGAAGATTTACCTCATAATTCAAAATATTTAGGATGAAAAATTGGCAAAATATCTGTAAATGTTAGTATATGCTCCCACAACAGTCCAATCATTATAGAGTTATGAAGTGAAAAAAAAGGGAAAACTTTTTCAATAGACATGAAAATACTTGGTCTCTACAACTACCTAAAAGGAGGTTGTAGTGAGGTGGGTGTTGGTCTCTTTTCCCAAGTAACAAGCAATAGGACAAGAGGAAATGGCCTAAAGTTGCGTCAGGGGAGGTTTAGATTGGATATTCGGAAAAATTTCTCCACTGAAAGGGTGGTCAAGCCTTGGAACAGGTTGCCCAGGGAAGTGGTTGAGTCACCATCCCTGGGGATATTTAAAAGACGTGTAGATGTGGGGCTTAGGGACATGGTTTAGTGGTTGACTTGGTAGTCTTAGGTTAATGGTTGGACTTGATGGTCTTAAGGGTCTCTTCCAACCTAAGTGATTCTATGATTCTACTTTACTATAAGGTATTTTTTCAATATATTCCTAAAATCATGGGGATCATACTGTGGTGATCTCTCTCTGCCTTTGAGTCACCATATATTACCAAAAGACATTACAATATAAAATGCATGATTGTTTTTGGCCCTTTTTTTCCCCCCTCAAAACAGCTTCTAAGCAAAACTGTGAAAGCAAACATGGTAATGAAGTAGCTGGGTGATAATTTATTTTGTCAAGTGGAATCTGATCTGCATGAGAACAATTTACCTTTTATTTTGTCTAAAATTTCCTATGTTCATATGTTCTCAGTGGAGACTAAACCAGTACAACTTCACTGGAATTGCATATAATTTATGGTAATAAAACTCCAAACAGATTACGTAGATTGAATAAACACTGAAATGTGAACGCTTTTGCTGACCGAAAGACAAGATCTATCAGGAGAGTGAGTTTTACTCATTGTCATATTGCTGCAAAGCAACCACTTAAGCTGGTTGATAAAAACTTTGCATCATAAGAAGTTCATATTAATTAATCTAGTTTATAAGAAAACACATCTGCCTAACTCTTATCTGTTGAGCTATATAATAAATAATAAAACTATGATTGCTTTCTATTTGCTTTTTAGTTTTATTTAGAAGACAAATAAACCTGATCTCGTTCAATGTGATTTTTTATCTTTCCTAAAACAGAAGAATTTTGCAGGTTAGAGATAGAGATTTAAATTATGAATCATTTTTGGTTAGCTCCTGCTGAGTACCATTTCCTGTGTTACCTACACTTCTGAATAACTCAGTGATACTCTTCTGCTATACAGGAAGAGTGCTGTCAGAAATATTTTGGATTTAGTTTCAGCAACTGGCCTCTAATTTTGTTAAAATAACCAATGTAGTTGTTAATCCCTTGGCATTTTCTCAGATGATCCGTGTGGTTTTGTCCTGGAATTGACTCTATTTAGGCTTGTTACATTGCTCAGTGGATTCAGTACAGTGATTCTATCTTAGTATTATTTGATGTGTTATAAATGTTTTGTCAGGGAAGGACTAGGAGCATAATATATTAGCATGATAATTCCTGACAGAATATTAAGAATTAAAATAAAAAATTCTTATACTGCTGTGCTTGCTATAAATATTGCATGAATGCCCAATGTAAGAGTATCACCCATTCAAACTTAATATGCTTCTGGCACAGTGGAAAAACGAAGCTGCTCCCAGGGAAAGTTGTAAGACTTTACTCTGTGGATGAATTAAAAAAAAAAAAATCACAAAACCCGACCCAAAATATTTCCTAAGGAATTAATGAGCAGCTTTGCCTCAAGCAACTAACTCTCCCAAATGGCGATTAGTTCATTAATCCCCAGGAAATGCCCCAGGCAGTTTCTTAACTGTATAAGTATTTCTAACTGACATCAGGAGCAAAAATAGTCTCATTTCATAGGGTTAACATAATTGCTAGCATTGTTAATCTATGATTGCTTAAAATAAGTGTGTATGTGTATATAATCCTAATAAAATACTATTTCAAAATATTTATATACAGAAATAAAAAAGGAACTACTTCTTATAAAAGTGAATTTCTATATTACATAAAAAATAGAAAATAATGAAAATTAATAATGGTATGATTAACCCTTATTTTATATCTTCAGAGTACTTTGCAGACAATTAATTAGTATGAGTAAGGTCCTGGTGACACAGGTGATAAAAGTTAAGTGGTTTATTCGAAGGCAAATATCAACTCACTTGAAAAATTCATCTTGGTACCAACATAAGTGATTCTCTCATCAAAGAGATACTGGGCTTGTCTCCAGAATTAACGTTATCAATTTTTTTCAGAATACAAGGGCAATTTCAAAGAAATACTGCACTTCAAAGCTGTTTCTGTTCTCATTCTTGCTTCTTGGCATCATAAGTCCGTTATAATTCTGTTTCTTAGAAAATTCCAGTGAAAAGTTACCTGCGGGAACTACCAGTTTCCTGTTCCGAGTTTCTCAGTTTGGAGAGGGACTGGTAAACAGTTAATGCAATCTCAAGATCCATTTTATAGAGAGAAAATTAACCTTCCGCACACATATTGAATATGTCTTCCTCCAACATTTTTCCATTGGAAGTCCTATCGCATTCACCGATAGTTTTAATATTTTATATTCTAAAATTCCCTTTGTTTAGCAATCTATAGGGGATTTGAGTTTAAAGATGTTCAGCTGAAGAACTTTCTTTCTTTCCGATTCTAAGGAGAATGTATTTAGTCCTAGTGATTTCTTGTTCAAATAATTGTGTTAGTCAAGGAACAGCCATTATACATGAGCTTCCAGTCTTCTTGACCAGACTCAGGTAGAGTAAAAAACATGTAAGACAATATTGGGTTTGAGACATGGCAGTAATCATACTAGTTTGATTTGGGAGTTTGGTCATACAATTTTAAGAAATGAACTGATATAAAATATTCACCAAGTCTCATTTGAGGGCCTCCAAAAATGCAGAATTTATTCTAATCTTATTTCTGTGCAATTATTGCATATGCTTCAAATCAGCAACAGATCTTTGCTTCTACCCCATGCTGATTATCCATTTCTGCATTTGTTTTCTCATTGGACTGTACAACTTGTCTGATTGTTGGCCTATTAATCCAAGCATTTTTAAAGCCTGAAACTTTTGAATGTCTGCCAAATTGAAGCTCTATTCTCTTGATGCCTTTTGCTAGCAGAAGAAAGAAAAGACCTAATCTCCTTTCTTAAAGCTGGATTGAGAATGTAGGCTCTCAAAAATTAAAGAGGACAAACCAGAGGGGTTTTTCTTTGAACAGTGCTGATGAGACCCATGGTACAGGACTCAAAAGGTGAATAATCATAATATAAATTATATGATATACTATATAAATTCGTGGCATCCTCCTGTGATTTGGATTTGGTACTATATTGTTCTCATCTCCTCTAAATTCACCAATCAGCAACACATACTTGTGCACATATATGTTTTGCCTATGCATATATTTCTTTCCCCGATGACTAGAACTAAGAAAAAATCAAAACAAAACCACTGCTGAACCAAATGCACCATTCTAAAAAGGATATAAAACTATAGTATAGGTAGAAAACAGAAGTCAGATGAAAACTTTTTTTAACATTGTACTTGTTGAATAACTACTATTTAACAGTAAATTGCTATGAATCACAAAGACGCTGAGTCATTTGTGAGAATTTTAGGCACTTTTATTTCTTTTTTCAGAGACAATATGCAATTTTTTCTGCTTGTTGAGTTAGCTGTTTCCTCTAAACCGTTACATGAAATTCTCAGGATCCAGGTTTTACAATGTGGAGGCTGAAAAGAGCCAATTACACCTGTCAATTATTCTAGAATATATCCAGAGTAATTACAGTATAACTTAGAGCAGAATTTAGTCTTAAAATCCCATGAATGTGAGTAACATGTTCTTATTTTTTGTGCAGTTGAATAGATTTTACAAATACCCCTGAATTTCATCTTAAGTGCGCTCAACAGGCATGTGCAGGCCAACTAGGGGATCAGGCCCAGCCAGCATGGGTTCAGGAAAGGCAGGTCCTGCTTGACCAATCTGATCTCCTTCTATGACCAGGTGAGCCGCCTAGTGGACAAGGGAAAAGCTGTAGATGTTATCTACCTGGACTTTAGTAAAGCCTTTGACACTGTCTCCCACAGCATTCTCCTAGAGAAGCTGGCAGCTCATGGCTTAGGCGGGTGTACTCTTTGCTGGGTAAAAAACTGGTTGGATGGCCGAGCCCAGATAGTTGTGGTGAACGGAGTTAAATCCAGTTGGCAGCTGGTCACAAGCGATGTTCCCCAGGGCTCAGTTTTGGGGCCAGTCTTGTTTAATACCTTTATCAATGATCTGGATGAGGGGATTGACTACGCTCTCAGTAAGTTTGCAGGTGACACCAAATTGGGCAGGAGTGTCGATCTGCTTGAGGGTCAGAAGTCTCTGCAGAGGGATCTTAGACAGGCTGGATCGGTGGGCCAAGGTCAATTGCATGACGTTTAACAAGGCTAAGTGTCAGGTCCTGCACGTCAGTCACAACAACCCCATGCAATGCTACAGGCTTGGGGAAGAGTGGCTGGAAAGCTGCCCAGCGGCAAAGGACCTGGGGGTGCTGGTTGACAGCCGGCTGAACATGAGCCGGCAGTGTGCCCAGGTGCCCAAGAAAGCCAACAGCATCCTGGCTTGTATCAGAAATAGTGTGGCCAGCAGGAGTAGGGAAGTGATTGTGCCCCTGTACTCAGCACTGGTGAGTCCACATCTTGAATCCTGTGTTCAGTTTTGGGCCCCTCACTACAAGAAGGGCATTGAGTTGCTGGAGCATGTCCAGAGAAGGGCAGCAAAGCTGGTGAAGGGTCTGGAGAACAAGTCTTATGAGGAACGGCTGAGGGAACTGGGGTTGTTTAGCCTGGAGAAATGGAGGCTGAGGGGAGACTTGAAAGGAGGTTGTAGAGAGGTGGGTGTCGGTCTCTTCTCCCAAGTAACTAGTAACAGGACGAGAGGAAATGTCCTCAAGTTGCATCAGGAGAGGTTTAGACTGGATATTAGGAAAAATTTCCTTACTGAAAGGGTGGTCAAGCATTGGAACAGGCTGCCCAGAGAGGTGGTGGAGTCACCATCCCTGGAGGAGTTCAAAAAACATGTAGATGTGGCACTTCATGACATGGTTTAGTCGGCATGGAGGTGTTGGGTTGACGGTTGGACTAGATGATCTTAGAGGTCTTTTCCAGCCTTAATGATCCTGTGATTCTATGATTCTATGATTTTCTGAAAGCACTACTTTTTTAAACAGATGCCAGATGACCATTAGAAATCCATACCAACAAAACCAGTATGAATTGCGATGAATTACAATGTAAAACCATAAATGAAACTGCATGCTTGTCCTGGTTTCAGATGAGATAGAGTTAATTTTCTTTATAGTGGCTGGTATGGGGCTATGTTTTGGATTTGTGCTGAGAACAGTGTTGATAATACAGAGATGTTTTAGTGGTTGCTGCACTAGTCAAGGACTTTTCAGCTTCCCGTGCTCTGCCAGGTGCAGGAGAAGTTGGGAGGGGACACAGCCAGGACAGTTGATCCAAACTGACCAAAGGGCTATTCCATACCACATGATGTCATGGTCAGTATATAAAGCTGGGGAAGAAGAAGGAAGGGGGGACATTCAGAGTGATGGTGTTTGTCTTCCCAAGTAACCATTACGCGTGATGGAGCCCTGCTTTCCTGGAGATGGCTGAACACCTGCCTGCCCATGGGAAGGAGTGAATGAATTCCTTGCTTTGCTTTGCTTGCGTGCGCAGCTTTTGCTTTATCTATTAAACTGTCTTTATCTCAGCCCTCAAGTTTTCTTACTTTTGCTCTTCCGATTCTCTCCTCCATCCCACCAGGGGGGAGTGAGCGAGCGGCTGCGTGGTGCTTAGTTCCCGGCTGGGGCTAAACCACGACAATGCTATAAAGTATTAGAATAGAATAAAAGAAATCAGAGTGTCCAGATCGGTTCATTTTGTTTCCTTGAACCACTAACCAAACATTGCTATTATCTTCCCTGACAGAAACTGTTGATGACGAAAGGTTTGCATTTTCTGCTGCTGAGCTACACAGACAAATTTGAATGCCCACAAATTCCTTTTTAGAGGGATAGAGCGTTATTTTACTTTTCCCATGACTGGCTCACAGCTGTGATTACAGACTACAAAATATATCCCCTGTTGGAAGATTCAAAGGCATATATTCCAAAATCAAACCTCAGGACAACCAGTAACCTTTCATTGTCAGAAAAGTAACAGTCACTTTATAAAAAAAGAAAAATGTTAAGAATGGAAAAAAAGAAAATAAAAAAAATTAAATATTTTTTCCTTATATGCATAAGTAAACAAGGAGATATGTAATTGTAGCAGTTCTGGAAAAAGCTTCTTGTATCCCTTCTTTTATTTCTGAGTGTCACTTTAGATGCTGTCACTTTAAATCTCAACAATAGTACAATAAAAAAAGGTTGTTATTGGAAAATTTTTATATTAATTTTATTTCTTTCTAGAATCAGAACAGATCTACTATCTGAAATATTTATTTTTAGATGTCAGCAGAAGCATACAGCAATAAATGCTTAGAGGGAGTAGGTTTAGCTTTGTGGGGAAAAAAAACCCCAGTGATCATAAAAGACATATTGTGATCCACTTTAGGAAGGCTCTTACTTCTGGCACGTTACTGACTGTGCTTTTTATACATGTTTTGATATTTCACAATTAATTACGTCAAATTATCTACACCACTTAACTTTATAGTTTATTACATAAAATTAAGGAACACCAGTTCTCAAAAAAGTAACTGTAAAAAAAGAAAAAAAGTATGCTGCATATCAGTTAGAATTGTGTGAATATTGAAATACTTATAATTTTAACCCAATTCTTTTGTCAGTCACTGAAGTCATTCTCAAATTGAGAGCTTCAAAGAGATGATCCCACATAAGTTAATTATTTGATACAGTAATTCCCCAGGGGCCAGGAGCAGAGTGACGGGCGTCCCCCAGGGAGGGCAGGGCAGGGCTGAGGCCTGACTGGGACATCAGCTGGTGGGTGGGGGTCAGGATCAGTCCCAGTGAGGGGAACTGGAGTCAGACACAGCCCTGGGATGGCCAGGCTTGGCCGTGGGGACAAGGCTGGGCTGGGAGGTCAGTCCACAGGTCGCATTGCTCCCCCTTAATCACCTGTGAAATGCATCCATCCCTGTGGTGCTCTGTAATTTTTGTCAGATCTCACTGTGTTATTTGTTATGTTCAGAAGTTTCTCATGTCATCTGCAGAAGTTTCTCACAGTCTATTCAGTTAGCTAAACCTCAGGCCAGGATATAAACATGATGATATATTGTGTTATTTTAGCATGCTATATATGTCTAACGAATATTGTAGCAAAATGCAGATGGCAAAGACTGCTTTCTCAAGCAGCCCTAGAGCTACCTCTATCTTATTTTATCTTTCATATGGAATTTCTATTTGAAAATTCATCTGAACTTGTTGTTTTCTCATACCTAGATCAAATCCTAACATTTTGCAGAGCTTAAATGATGCCATTTGAAACACAGCAAATATAGGGATAATGTACCATCAGCAAAGCCACGTTTATGCTTAGCCAAATGGGTATCTCACCAGGTGACAAAGTGACAACTATCCTAATTATTTCAGTAAGGATGCCTATGTTATGATTCTGCAGAGCAATGCTTTCTGCTTCTGTTATCACAGAAAAAAAAAAAAGCTTGGAAGCTATGGAGCAGCTCCTCCCAGCTGCTACCCACATCCTTTGCAATAAAAGGAACCGGAGGTGTCAGAAGCCTGCTTTAGCTACAAGCACCTCTGTCCCCTGTATTTCTTCACAGGCTCAACCCCAAAAGGTGTTCTGATACTACAGCAAAACTGAATTGTTCCATCCCAACAATGAGGACAATGTAAGTCCTTTAAGGTGACAAAATGAAGCTATTTTACAGTATTTAGAATCCCTGAATTGGCTCAGCCTGTCAAGATGTATTGCTTTTGTTTTCTATTTTATTGCTAAGTGCATAGAGACATTAAACTCCTAGATCTGAATAGAGGAAAATTCTCTGGTGAAGGGAAGAAAACAACCATTTTTATGAGGATTATTTCACAAAATGGGGACAGGTCTCAAGGTGCAGGGGATGCTTAAAGTAGAAGTCCTCAGTAGGAAAATCCTGGAGTTTCTGGTAAGTATGAATAATAAAAGTTAGCTGAAAACAAGCTGCTTAGATTTAGACAGCTTCTGCTGGAATGTCAAAACTAGGACAGAATGGGATAGGTGCAAAAGTAAGTTTGCCCCTTAACTGTCCCATCTACGCTCTTCGCTGTTCTTCTTAAAAGTACAGAATAGACTTCTTGTTTAGAAAGTCACAGATACATAGTAATAGCATAGTACTTTTATGTTTAAGTAATACTGCAGGATGATAAAGGTTCCACAGTTTTGACCTTTGGGATGGTTTATGCTCTTGAGGTCTCTCAAGAACATAGTGATCCCTTAACTCTGTGGAGTAGATGATGCTTCTAAGAACATGTACAAGATGAGTCTTATAATTTTCAACTACAGTCAAATAAGAATGACAGCAATTTAGATTGTTATCAATAAAATATGTTAGTTGACAGTTTAGTGTTAGCATTGGTCCTGATAGTGTCCCTATCTGTATATGACTTCCAACAGACTCTTATCCTTTCATTTCATTTTCAGTTAGGAACCGGATTGTATGGATTGGTTTTATATCTTGGAGCAGGTCCAGAAATGGTCTGAGGTGCCTAAAAGGGTGGGAATTTCTACCTATGAACAAATGTGTGGTTAAAAAACAGAATAAAAAACACTCAGCATCTTGGACAAAGATGAATGAACTAATTACTGTCTTCTTGACATAAGCACTTTGAAGCAGCTACTACCAAATTTTGGGTACTCAGAAAATTGCCTTGACCTGAAAAAGAATCAACATGTATCACCCCCTACTATCATCTGACTGTTCCCCTTGCTATGTCTGCTGAGGCAGGTACTGCTCACCTGAGAGCAGACAGTAGTTCAGCATTACATCAATCCTGGTTGAAAATGCAATTCTCTATATACACAGAATAGAGGACCTTTAAGGCTCATCTTGGATACTATGTTGATAAGGGGTGGGGTTTGTGGAATTTATTTTATTGCTTTCTATATCTAATTTAAACAAAGCCCATAAAAGATTACAAGAGATGCAAAGACTATTACGAGATGGAAAGACTATTAAGACGTTCATATTCTTCTAGCCCAGTCCTTGTTAAATCCAGCTGCATCAAGATTTTCCAGTAGTCAGTATTTCATAAAGAAACTTGTGTCTGGCTATCTTGTCACCTTAGTCTATTCTAATATTTGGCAGTTCAACCCTACTCCAGCAGCAAATATAATTTCCTTAGATATGATTTATTTCCATTTAACCATGATCTTTGCTCCCTTTACTTGCAAATACTTTTTGACTTGGAATCAAGAGAGTGACAGCCTTCTCATTAGAGAAAACATGTTTCCTCTAAGACCTCTCAAGCATGTCTAGTTTTTTCACTTGTAATCATTTCTGCTATGAAACGCATATGCATCTAATATGAAGAATCAATTTATCACTGAAAATTAACATCTGGGGTTTTTTTTGTTGTTGGGTTTTTGTTCTTTTTTTTTTTTTTTTGCAAACCCTCAACTTCAAGCCCACACACCACTCACACAGAGGATCCAAGGTAAGGACTGTAGAATCATAAATCTCAAAAATCCCCTAACCGTCAGGTCCTTGCTTCTCAGTCCATGTTAGAAATATATCTTGGAAGAAGTTGCTCTCTAGCAGTCTACAACTGTGGGTTGTTGCAAAGCTTGCCATACAATTTGGTAAGAAATGAGTAAGAAAGTTGCAAAAGAGATTGTTCCATGGCAAAATGCAGGCCAACTCAAGCTGTGCTCATAACATCCAAAATTAACTAGTCAGAAATAACTGTAAGTTGTTAATATTAGGATCTTACTAAATGTTTAATTTCTGTAAACCTATTTAGTTGTATAACACAAAGTTCTATATATAAAAAGTGAGTGTAAGTAAGTGCACACACACATGCACACCCATACACATATACAACAGAAAAACTGTTAAATTTGACTGAAATTCTGTAAACAGTTTCTACATAGAAACTATGACTCTGTCATTTTTTATTTCATTTTTCTATGGTTACCATGTTTATACATTTCTAGAATATAAAAAGAAGTGAAAATTTAAACCAGTTCTGTTTTTAAAAAAACAAAATGAAAGGAAAAAAAATCCCAAATTTTCAATCCGTACAAAAATATGGAGTTTAGAACTAAAAGTCCCTTTTATTCACCCCATTTCCAATAATGTGAACAGGATTTGTCTTTATCTTTCCCAGTTCTAGAACAAAGCATAAGCCTGTGTATTAACCACACTAGGTTTTGCAATCATTCATTACACTGACTTTAAATTTTAGTATATTAGATATCTGGAACAAACTAAGGGAGCATGTTGCAGTCACTGAAAGAGAGATTAGAGTAATTCATTAACTGTGGTTTCAAAGACTGGATGTCTAATTTTTGTAATCTTCTTAAGTACAAAGAGACAGAAGTCCAGTTTTAGAAATGCTGTCTTTCTTTGACAAATAGGCATTCTGTCTTACGAGTTCTTGATGTACATCCACTTAACAAGCAAGGCAGAATTCATCACCACAAAGCAACAAAGAAAACATTCAGACATTTGAAATCTTTGCGCTTTTTACTTTTTTTTTTGAAAGTCTGGTTCCAAATATTATGTTGACTGGGATTTATTACTAACAGAAAAACAATGTGAACAAAAAAGCTATTGGCTTTATTTTATTCAACAAATGTAACCTTTTCCAGAAGGAAATTCATATAATGTAGAGAATGAAGGAATTTATCTCAACAAGATTTTTCTTTCAAGAAAAAATTGGATCAAATATCTCAATATTTTTATTAAAAACATATACTAATAATTAAAGTAGTGTAAATAACTAAATCCACTATAACTTTCCCAGGATTTTCTATTTGCCAAAACACAAGAAAGCAATGAGAAAATTCTCACATTGTAAACTCTAGAGAATAAACAGTTGAAACATAGATACTACATCTATGCCAGATGTAAGAAATATATAAATCTGTTAAAATGTAAAATTCCTTCCCCTATCTGTTTTAACATCAACATTTCATACTTACTATGCTGTAGAAAAGTCATACATTCAAGTGTCCAAGTGCCTTTGTAAGTGCTATTTTTCCACATTCTCACATAGGTGAGCTTTTATGTAAGTGCTTCACACTAGCAATAGCAGTTTGCACTATTTAGGTGGAATCCACCTTCAATTTAGAATAGTGGACATTTTTGTTATCTTGGTTTTTTTAACGTCCCTCTTGCTTTGTTTTCACATCCACTAGCTATAGACATTATACTTTATGTTTTACATGCAATGTGTTTTGTTGTCATTGATCAGACCACACAAGGTGCAAGAAAATTGAGTCTTCAAAACTCTATCAGCACGTAACTGTGATAATGGTTATCTATATTGTAAGCAATTCCTGTACGTTGGTATTTCAGCCTTTACTCACATAAGTAACCTTGAATACTGAGAAGACAATTAGAAAGTGCTGAAATTCCTTCTGTTTTTCAAAACAATGAGCAAAGAATAACACTTATTCTCTTTTTGCCAGCTATCATCATATAGTGAAAGTACTAAACACTAAACTTGTCCAGAAAGCACTACATGTGCAATTTTAACGGTTTATTTATTTAAAAAGCTATGGAAAGATTTTCAGCCTACGACAATTTCTGGATTTTATTCTGCTGCTTGCCACCTCACAGTGTTAGAGAAATCATGAAAACTCTTTGCTCTTCCATTTTCTTATCTCTGTAAGTTTAGTGCAGAAATGTTCCTATTTGATGGAAGTTACAGGGTTGAATTAAAATCCTCAAAGCATTTTAAGATTTTGTGGAAAAAAAAAAAAAAAGTTTTGTGAAGTTCATATTTGAAAAGCTCAATAAACTTCCTAACTGACTTCTTACTTGCTTAACCGCTAAATTTATACCACTTTTGCAAAATATATAGAAGAACATACAGTGTAATAATGTTCATAAGATAAAATATCAGTGTAAACAATATTGATATCTATTCTTATGAACTGTATTGATGATTCTGAGAAAAGCTCTCTACCTTTCTTGGCGTTCTCATTCCTTGGTGACACAATTTATATTGCTTCTAAGGATCCTACTGGTTGTTAAAAGCAGACTGAATCAAAGAATGAAGGGCACTTCCTGGGTTGTTTGCTGAAGAGACGGGCCTAAGTGTACTCTTGATGTCATAAAGTATATATGTATTGTGGGTAAAATAATGTCACTGGGATACACAAAGGTGTATAGCCACTAATCTTTCCTCATATCTTCAACTGGTTGTGTGTATGAATATATATATATATACAAACACACAAATATAACTGTATAAGTGCATGTATACAAGGGAAATAGATATTGCTGTGACAGGAACATCTGGAAAACTGACAAGTTGGGCTGATTTTAAACTTGAAAAGTAAACTTATCAAATTCACTCAATAACCACACACTTGAAGATAATTGTTAATTCTTACACATTATTAATTGTTATCACTACTTACACAAAACTGCTAGTCTTTAGCAACCGTATTATATATTAGATGTGAGTGTACAATGCCATGAAGCTGAAGCAAAATAGTTAGCACTAGCAGCTACAGTCCTGAATGGGTCTAGCGACCAAGGTCCAGGGGACCAGGCTTGAGAGCTCCTTGACAAGAGAAAACAAAGCAAAGATGGGCTTGTCATCTTTCTTCTCCCATTTTCTTCAGTTAAGTCTGATGTCTAATGCCCCCCTGCCCCTCCCCCCAAAAACAGGTCTCTTCTGATTCCAGTATTGCTTTTTGGTGTGCATTAGGCAGGATGTCCTGTCTGTTTGTGATGCCTTGTGTTTATCTTGCCCTCTGTCTGGCAACTTTTTATCCCTTAGTTGTTTCCTATGTGCAACCGTACATAGATGTGTCCCTTCAATGGTCACAGTGCTCTCATGCTTATGTAAAATGCTTATACATTGTGTTTGGTTATGTCATGAAAAAAATACTATATACTGTTATTAATTACACTGTTTTAGTATGCTCATATTTGGGTTTAAGGAAAACTAATATTAGGATATCTAATTAAATAATTAATTAACATTTTAATTGGGATATCTTTAAAATATACAGTTGTTAGAAGGCTCTACATTCTCCAAGTGGGAAATTACATTTGGTGGTTTCTAAAAGAAGGATATTTTATAGTGATGTTAGAAGTCATTTAAGATATACTTATTAACACCAGCAGATGAATCTTTTGGTTTCATTATGTCCCAACGCAGACCTACAGTAGATTATCCAATGTCCTGCTGAGTTAACAGAATGTCTATCCTGGGACTGTAGGTTTCATGCTCCAGTTTCTATCACTAAGGGTTCTGTGTGATGCCTTGATCCAAAAGCACACGTAATTAAAAGGAGTCACCCACCCCTGTCACATATGCCATGTTGAATTTCATAATTCTACAGTGCCCTTAGGCACACAGCAGGGATTACTCTTCAGAACCTCATGTCCTCTATGTTATTGCTTATCTAATAAGTAACATCAGTGCTGAATTCTGCTCCAGGCTGCTTTACATCAGAGAGCTGACATTTCAACACAAAGGCAAAGTGGCATATCCTGAGTTAACAATAATTGTTCCTAGGTAAGGTAGCTATTTCCTTCTTCCATTCTCATGCAAACAACAATAGGCATGATGTGGCGGTGCTTTTATTACTGTTCTTTGTGATGCTGTAAAAATATGTAGATATCAAGGCAAGTTTTATTGAAATATAAATAATAATAAAATAGTGTTTTTTCATTTATCAAAACAGAACTTGAAGTCCTGAACCTTATGTCTCTCTCAACAGCATCACTTCTACTTAGTTTGCCAAAACCCTTTGGATAAAATCAGAAAGAGAGTATGATTTTGTAATTATAATATAGCAAAAGGTATTTTGATATTGAGCACAAATATATGATAGTGATTCCACAATTTTGTTCTGGAAAGTTCACTGCCTACATTTCAGAGTGAAATGTTGGACTAAATTCTGAAAGATATTAAAAGGTTAGAAAACCAAAATAAACAATTCCCTTGTTTGTCACAGCTTTCCTTTAACCATATATTTGGTCTACAATTTTAAAAGTTTTTAGGGACCCAAAGAGTTTTGCAAAGTCACCTAGGATTAGAGCTACAAAAGGATGCAGTTTCTAGGTCCAAATCTCCTGATAATGCTTTTGCTTACTTCTAAGACATAGATTTGATTAATGTTAATCAATTAAACAGAACCGTGAAAGAATTTGAAGATTTTGGGGAAACAAATTCAACTTTGAGCCACAAATAGAATAATAAAGCTTTGAACAATTAGATGACCAGACACAAATTAAACACTTATGTAAAGACTTTGAGCATGCCTGGCTTGTAGTTAATTTACATACAAATGTGCTGACTCCTATCTTAATGTTCTTTATAAGTTGATTGTTATTTGAGGGGCAAAATGGCACAGAGTGCCTCAACCTTTTCCATTACCCTTATCACTAGACCCCTTGCCCCACTAAGCAACGGGCCTAACCTTTCTTCTGACAGCGTACTTACAGAAACCTTTCTTACTGCTCTTCATCTTCCTTGCTAGTTTCAGCTCAAGCTGAGCTTTGGCTTTCCTCAGTCCATTCCTACATGAGCGGCCAATGTCTTTGCATTTCTCCCATTTAGCCTGTCCCCACTTCTACCATCTGTGTATTTCCTTTTTGTTGTTGAGCTCAGTCAGGAGCTCAGTGTTCATCTATGCTGACCTTTTCCCACACTTGCTTGACAAGAACGGACCATTCTTGTGCCCTGAGGAGGTTGTCCTTGAAGATCAACCAGCATTTGCATTTGGAAACAATTCATCTAAAAACTGCATGATGTTTGACTCAGAACAGCAACTTTAACATATTTTTTCTGTGGCAGTAGTCTCTTTTTGCTGGAAGCTTGATAGCTAGCCATCTAATTTAATTTTCCAGGATGCCAGTAGATATCTAAATACTTGTAGATCTAAAATCTTGCCCTCAGCCTTCTGTTCCATATTCCTCCTTTCCCAGCACGGGAAGGAAAGACAGTAAGATGACAACTTTTTTTCAGTAATGGAGTACATGCAAATACTAAAAATGACAGATAGATTATACAGGCACTTACATGTAGTTTGTCTCACGCTCTGAAATCCAGTTGTTAATTGTAAACTGTACCCACAGTTAACCCACAAATGTAGCAACATTTCTTGTGCAAATGCACAGCAATAAACTCTCTGAAAACTGGTAAAATTTAAATTTTAATATATTCCTGGATCCCAGCTTTGTATCTCAATTGCTTTTCTTATTAGAAAATCAAACTTCAAAAATCCATCCTCTCAGGGGAGAAACAAAAAACAAAGAAGTAAAAAACCTGAAAAACTTCTCTAGGATTAAAAACCAATTACAACTTCTTGTCCTTCTAACATTATGAGAAAGTTATGGATAGTTTTGGAATCACAGCAGCAAGCTGTGAACGATATATGAAATGAAACAGTCCTGCTGAGTATACTGCTGTGCTGTTTGCTATGTCCTATAGACATGCAGGCACACAATATTCATATTGTGGACAGAAGAATAGCCATAGTAATGCAAAATTTCAAAAGCAAAATAAACCATATCTGTGTGTGAGAGAGGCTTAAGCTTTCAATGTGTACTCTATTTTCCTTTTAACACTCTTTCCCTTAGATCATTACCCTGTTTCCGGACTAGAGCCCATGAAGCAAAGAGAAGAGAATTATTCTCCAAAATAGTCTCCTTGGCACGTTAAAGATGCCCTTTACAGGTTAAAATTTGTTTCCACTTCTCATCACTAGGCAAGACACAAAATTTTGTTTCATGCATGAAGACAAACTGAAGCAGCTTCCAAAACAAAAGGAAAACAGCTTACAAGTGGACTTATTTGTTTGAAGTTTGAAGGCTCTTACCACAAAGATACTATCAAATACTCAACAAACTTGCCTTGCTTTAGCCATTGTGCTGGACTTTGGTGCTATGATTGCTATGATATGTGAAGCAAAGGAGTTACCTCCTGATTATGCAGTATCAATTAAAGAAGAATCAATGCTATAGATAGTGATGCTTATCAGTAAACAGGTAGTCTCTCACTAAAAATTACAAAATGTATGACAATCTCACTTATGCTACATATTTATTAATGATTTGGTGTGAGTTTTCCTCTTTGTGTTTAATGAATAACTTATTTCTAAATTCTTTCATAACTACATCTCTTCAGGTAAGGCTTTCCAGATAGTGCAGGCATATTGTTTGGTAGCAAAGGCATATCTTTCCTTAATCTCTGCATCCTCTCAATTACTGTACTGTAATAGCAATTTTCTTTTAGTGGAAAGATAATTTTACTTTTAATTTTTTTTCTGATTTCTTAGAGTTCATTAAAAAATTAAAAGTAGGTGTTCCAGCTTGTTAAGACCTTTTCTTCTGTTGCCAGAACATGCATGGGTTCTGACAGCAGTGTCATGGCACAACCATGCTGACAGAGCCCAAAGTGCCATGTCACCAGTGATGAGTCACAGAAACTGAAGTGATTAGGCAGGTAGCCAGTAGGGATTGCTGATAAAATTTCTAGTTCAGTGAAAATTTGTGGATTTTCAGATGGGATAAACTTTTAAAGTGTAAGTGGGTAAAAAAAGCAAGTGGATTCAGAAACAAAAAGTTTTACAAGATGCAATAGGTTTTAAAACTGTACTTCAATATGACCTTTTTAATCTTTTCTTTGGTAAAAGCTAGGGATATGCATAATTCATCTGCTGCTTGGTAATGTCTTCATGGAGATGTCGATTAGAAGAAAGTTCTTCCATCCCAGAGATTTCCACAGTAGATTATGTAGTAATCTTTCTGACAGGTAATACAAGTAGTAATAGCTACAAGAAGATTAGAGCGGCTTTATGACTGGAGAAGCCTATGGTTGAGTTTACACTTGTCCTTTAGGCATTCCCAAATCCTCCATACTTATAGTAGAGAATCTGACCTCACTTTTAACCAAAATTACAGAACAAGTCTCTATACTCTTTTTGTACATGAGTGAGAAAAAAGGCTTTCATGTAAGTGCAGAAATTGTAGAGGAGCAATGGCATATCATCCTCAGTGTCAGGGCACAGTGGAGGCCGGCGGCTCCCTGGGGGCGAGACGTGGGGAGTAGTGGGGGCTCCCCCGGGGCAGACAGGGCAGCCTCGCAGCCAGGGCCCATCCCACCATGGCAGCCAGGGAGCAGGGCAGGCTGGGTGGCAGCTGGGGGCAGACGCAGCCCCGAGCATTGGGCATCTCCTTGGGGATGGGCCGAGGCTGGGCTGGGACATCAGCCTGTGGGTAGGCATCAGGATCAGGCCCCCAGCGAGGGGAACCAGGGCCAAACACGGCTTCGGGATAGCCAGGCTGGGGTGTCAGTGTGCAGGACAGGTCTGGGCCTGGATAATTGGGCCTGGCACAGGTATAGCTGCAATGCTCTTGAAACTATAGGTCAGGCAAGAGTTCAGGATGAGAGCCACAGCTTAATAACACCTCCCAAGGGAATGAGGGCAGCCCTCCCAGAGGTCTTTCAACAGAGCTGTTTGGCAGCCTCTCCCCAAAGTCACCAACTGTACTACCTTGGCCATGAGCCCAGTCCACTAAAGCCCCAGGATGTGGGGATGACGAACTTGGGGCCTTGCTTGTAATTTTCAAGGAAAACATTTATTTTAGTTATTATATTGCTACAATGCATATAAAAAGCATGTATAAGAAGCATGTAAGAGATGTTATATATATATACCGACAAAGTCTGCTGTTTGCCATTTATGTTAATTTGCTGATTTTAGTAGGGATGGGTGATTTTCTTCAGATGTCCACCAAAATTTGCATTAAAAACTGGTGATCCTGGAATCTGCAACTTCTGATCAAAGTTTTCAATTACAGTCAATGGAAACTTTTTCTGTGGAAGAAGAGTGGTTGGATTTGGATAGTTCCTTTTTGTCTAATACTCCAGTGGCTAGTGTTCCCAATGAAATTTTGCAAAAACTTGTGTTTTTTTTTTTTTCTATGACTTATGGACACATAAAACCCCTTATATTTGTTAAGTTTTACATAGTTTTTAATGCCAAAACAATACTGAAAACAAAACTGAAACAAATCTGTGTTTAGTTCCCACTTGATGACAGGTCCCTCTACTAATGCTCCAGTCTGGGCAAGATACAAATCCACTTCACCGAGAAGAAATATAATACCTATACGGCTTCTGTTCAAAGGCAGTCTGTGTTTTTTTGGCTCAGAGCACAGGTTTGTGTCTGCTCGGAGTCAAACTTGTGGAACATCACTGACACAGCTGTGAACTTATTAAGGTGTCTGTGATGTTACACAGGGAGCATTGAAGAGTCTTTAAAGATTTGCCTCTGAAGGGATGCTATGTCTCATGGGGAACTCAAGGTGCCTCCATGTTAGTGTTTTAGGTTTCTTGAGCAGTGTGCTTTAGAAGTTACTTTTCCAATTGTTTCTACTTTGATTCACATAACGGTTTCAAATCACCCTTACAGGTTTTCTTTTGAATGAAACTAAAGACAAAGATGCTCTTCAGGAGCACACTGAATGTGCTCAGACTTCTGGTGGTTATCACGTTCAAGTGACCAAGTAGAATT
Source organism: Ciconia boyciana (assembly GCF_034638445.1). Taxonomy (NCBI): domain Eukaryota; kingdom Metazoa; phylum Chordata; class Aves; order Ciconiiformes; family Ciconiidae; genus Ciconia; species Ciconia boyciana. The sequence continues at coordinate 23,716,295 of NC_132938.1, forward strand.
AGTCCATTAGTCCAATGTAAAATTTCCTGGGTCCTCAATACTAACTATTCACTATATGAAATCTTACGTTCCTTTTGCTATTTATTACTTGTAACTTGTACATAGTCTTAGACTGCTCTTGGGTCCTGGGAATATGGCTCTCTGATTAGCATAGAGTATATGCAGCAATCTTAGTCAAACATATTTTCATATCACTAGTTTTGCTACTGAATTCTTTCCTACGGCATTGCTGATGAGAAAGCAACCAGAGCTGGGTGATTTTTTGCTTTAATAATGTGCTGTTACTAGTAGTTGTAGGATTACTTGTAAATTGTGGCCTGTTTCTAGTACTTTCAGACAAATACTTTTTTAGGGGAACAAAGGGAAAGTATCAATTACCATGAAAGTTCTCATCTGTCTAATAATCTAATGGCCCATACTCCCAATCACACGTAAAGGATCCAAAGATCTCTTGCCTCTTTTACCTGAAATCTTACACCATTTCTTTCAAATCACAGTTTTTCATTGCATAGACTATAGATTTAACTCTGACCTCTACTTTTCAGAAAAGTGTTTCAGCTGCTATGAAGTAAACTGTTAATGATAGAGACAGATTGTTGCTATTCAAGTAGTGTAGCGTGATGTCATGCCTGAGATTACAAATTCTGCCTCACTTTGTCGATACAGCTATACTGCTTTCTGTTCCATAGTTGGCTCAGTCATAGCTTCTGTTTTCTTTGCTGGGCTTATTTGTGTGCTACATCTATACTCATGGATAACAGAGAACTTGAACAGACTAATATTGTATTGCAGCGCGTCACTGTCATCATAATTTCAAATAGTGTGAAAGTTAGGGTTATGACTTACCTAAATGATAAAATGCCACCAGTTATGTCTTCTGCAACAACACTTAATATCCAGCCCACTGTGCATTGGCTCCTATGGTGACATACAGTATAGAAATATCCTAACTACTTATCTGAAAATCTGAATATGTTAATGAATAAATTACTTTTATGCTGATTACAGGATACATACATAAAGAAACACCAATTTACATGAAGACACCATAATCAAAGTTTGCCTGTTCATTCATGTGATTGTATTTTATCTGCATAGCAATATAAAATTAATTTTCAAAGTCCTTAATTAAAGCTAGATATAATGTACTTCCCTGATTTTCAACTTTTTAAAATGTACCATTGATTTAAGGAGCCAATGCACTAACCTCTTTGCTGATAAACCTAGAATTAATACAGCAGTGAAGTAGTAGCAGTGGATCTATTTCTGACCAAGTTTATGCAAGACTCACTGACAGAAGTAGAAATTCCGTCCCTTCAGTTAAGATGACAGATTTGGCTATTGCTTTTTCCATTATTATATTCCATGCAGAATTGTGTATGGAACTTCCATTCTCATTATAGAAAATGAATGGCATTGCCAATTACTTAAGCCAGAATTACTTAGGACCTGGCACTGCTGAAGCTAATATGAACAGAGCCAGAAAGCATTACTTAAGTAACAAATGCAGGGTCTCTGACAGAGTTACTTATATCTTTTCATTGTTTTATTACTAATGCCAGAAGCTTTCAAAGAGGCAAGACTTGGATTTTTTAATGATACTTGCTGCAAATTTTCATTGATACCCTGAAAGGCACTGAAAAAAAATCCAAACCTCAATGTAATTAGACATCACTTATATTGGACCTGAATACTAATATCAGGTAAAAGGGTAAGCACAGGAAGTGACAGATTTTTTAAAAGATACAGATTTTCATTTTAGTTTGTGAGCAAGACTGGACTTACTGAATTAAAAAGTATGTAAGAAACTTAGCATTAGCTGGTAAAATGTTTTCGTGGTGTCATATTTGACTATGTAGCCTTTGACTACCACAGTTAGCTCAGAGGCGTGATTGTCCTGTTTAAAAAAATAGCTTGTGTTTAACTTCTACAAATTTTTAATCTTCACAGCAGTGTACACAATTATTTTGATAATGCAATACAAACAGAGAAATAGGTATTTCCAGTGATGACCTCAAAACTATTTTTATTATCTATACACGGTTTTCCAGTTCTTTTTGCTAGTTTGAAACAAGTCATTAATAGCAGGACTGGTTGTGTTGCTATTAATTACGAATTATGCAAAATTCTGCGTGTAGAGGTAGCTTGGTTAAAAAACTGAAAGGCCAGTGGAGGACTTCTGATTTTGTCTTGCATTTTCCTTAGTAACAATTATTCAAGTAGAATTTTTTGGTGAGAACTGACTATTGATATTGAACTAATGCTACTGTTACAAAGTTGTGTGCAGTGTACTTATTAAGCATCAAATTCTGGGAATGCATATGTAGGTAGCTGAAAGTACTTAGACTTTTTTCAGATCTCTCAAAAATTCCTCTTTCAGTGATTACAAGATATTATAGGTCATATATGTCTTCCAGGATTGTCCATCAGGCCTGTAAAATCACTATAAGAATCTAAATGGTACTTAATTTTCTTTCCTCAAATCTTATCTTTAATCTCTTTATTAATATGAGATACGTACAAAAAATGAACAATGGAAAGGTGCAGATACGCTGATACCACTGCATAGAGAGGTGACTGATATTGCCTTGTGTTTTGGCATGGCTCACACTTTATATATATATATATTTGTCTTCTTATTCTTTTCTTATATTTTTGTGACAGATATTCTTTCATTTTTGCTGTTTATATGCATGCATCCAGCACTACAGAAACCTAGTTCATAACTGGAGGTCATATTTTAAAAGACAATAATAAGAAAATACTTTCAAGATTTTGGGTACTATAATCTTTTTCACTTATTCATTTCATCTAGAATATGATTATGCATAATAATAGATTGATGTAAAAAACCACTGCACATCATCATCATATTTATTTTTCCTTCAGAAGTTGAATTAAAACATAAGACCAGCAAAAGATATTTAATCTCATTTTTAGGACCCTGAGCCTACCGTTTTTTTACTGGTATCGTCTTTTAGTGCTTAATTACCCTTATTGTTAAGGAATACAATGATGTTCAAAGTGGAATTTAAATAGGTTCAAATTCCAGCCTCCACATCTTGTTATATCTCTGTATTCAAGACAGAAAAGCCTCTTAATGACATACAATTTTTCAGGGCAAATACTAATATCAAATGATCAAGTACTCTGTCAAAGTTCTCTTCAATAAACTGATTAGACTGAGTTTGTTGAGTCTCCCAGTGTGAATCTTGTTTTCTATGCTTTGGATCATTTAAGTGTCCTTCCTTCAATGCTCTACAATCTTGCCGAATTCTAAAATGCAAAGCCAACTGCTTCATATGATTATGTCATGTACAATGATAAAATCATATCCCCTCATGTACTTGGTATTCTTCTGAGCCCAAGGGTCGCATTTCCCTGGTTAGGCTCCACAGTACATTCTGACCTTATGGTAAGTCTTCAGAGGTGAGATGGTGTACTTTCCTTAAAGAAGTTTTCCTAACTCAAAGTCAAACAAGCTGTATTAGCGTATTTTATTTCTAGACAGCATATTTTTCACTACTAGTGAAGTCACATGTAATGAGAAAACTTTCAAGGTTGTAACTCGTTTTCCAGTAGTTTTCCAGTAGTGGTCTGATAGGTGTGTTTGATGTGAAATTCAGAGTTTATCATCAGGAGCATCACATGCTAAATATAAGCCTAAAATATGTATTTCTCAATTCATGTTTGATCATTTTGGTACTTTCTGATAATAAATATGCATTTGTCTTTGAGATTTAGTTCCTGTTGCCAATGTTCATGGCCATTGAAGTCTCTGCTTAATGAAGTTTGTGTTCAAAAGTGCACAACTGAAATAAATAAATATAAAAAAAGATTGTATGTTGGAATGGCAGGTAGGGTAACCTACCTCAGTCATATATGAGATGTTGAATTGCGTAACTCTATCATGTCTGTAGGCATGCAGCAATATCTAGTTTTTCAATAACCAATGTCTCTTTTTTTACTGCTCATCTAATAAATAAGTGCTAGAATACTGCTTCAGGCTTGTTTCCATGACAGTTGACATTTCAAAATACTGACAAAGTGACATGTCTTGGGTAAACACTTCTAAATAAGTTGGCTATTTCCAACATTATTTTTTTCATATAATCAGCACTAAGAATGCAAGTACACTGCTGTCATTACTGGCATTTGCAGAAAATGTTTCAAAAGAGTGGAAATTGAAACAAGATTACATGAACTGTTACATCAATGTGTTTTATATTTGCCAACACAAAACTTGACATTTACACCAGTTAAGTTTGGTATGAAGAACAGGCAGAACTAAACACTAAAAACCATCAGGTTTTACATTATTACAGGCCAATACGTATTACTACGCAAGATTTTGCTTGTTTGTTTGTTTCTTTTTGTTTGCTTTACAGAGTCTAGGAGAAAACAGGGAGAAAAATTTCTCAACTACTTGACAACTCTTTTGTAAACTGAATTTTTAAGATGAATAAACATTTTACAAGGAAATGCTATATAACAAAGATAAGTGAGTTTACAGTGTAGATAAAGCCAGTTTAAGAGACAAGGATTTATTTTTCTGTATCTTATTTCAATTTGTTGTAGACTTGAAGTTACTAAAACATTTACTTTTTTAAAAGGATATAGTTGACAAAATATCTTCTTATTTTTCTGCAGTTATTCTAGTTTTTCTAACATACTTAAACTTTATTAATCATTCCTTATTATTTGCCTAAATTGCATTCCATATACCAGTAATGTGCAAAAGCTAATTGCAACAAATTATCAGTATTTTCAGAATCAAGAAAGCTAAATTCTGGTGGCGTCTGGACAGAAAGTAAATAGCTTGTGTCCAGAAGAATTCAGTAAATCTGGTTAGGCTCACAGCTCATATTCCCTAGCTTAGACCTGGGCAAGAAAATTATCTCATCTTGCAGACATGTCAGGAGTTCCTGTTCTGCATTGACATGAACCCAAGACATAAAAAAGTTCACAAAAATTAGGTTCACCAACACATCCAAAATAATCTCATAATGCCTTATTTGTCTTTTAGCAATCTGGGTTCAAGACTATGCCTAAATCAGGATTTTTTTTTTTTAACTTTGCATATCCCTCCCTTCTTCTAATATCTTCTCAATGGCTATCCCTTTGTGTGCTTCACTAGAAATTGTATTTTCAATATGATAAATATTTTCATGTTCAAATGAGGTCTTCAGGAAGAAAAGCATGCATCTAAATTAAGTAATGATAAGCCATTTCATCAGAATATTCTTGAATGGTTTATCCTAGCTTATTTCCCATGACAATAGCGCCTGTGGATAATGGGACTAGAGGTTGGTTTTTTTTAATTTTGCTTTCTTATGACTATTATTAATTACTTGCTTTTAAAGAGGGAATCACTTTAGTCATAAAGAGTGACTCCCTTCACTAATGGCAAGGTTTAAGGTTTAGTACCTAAGAAGCATGTTTCAGAATATCCCTTTTCAGATTGAAAGAGGAAAAGATGTATCATTTCTTCCAATTTTTGGACAATTTCCAAATAATATTTGTTCACTTCTCATTTTACATTTGTGGTATATTTGAGGATTTCAGGGTTTAGTCTGTCACCAGAACTCCTGCTACTCCTAGCAGACAAAACAGCATTTGCAAGTTCTTGAACTACTGCTAATTCTGCAGCAGTTCTTTTAACAGTGTGCACTCTTTTCCTCATTTGTTCTGCAAATGGGTGTAAGAAGGATAGACTACCACACTTACTATTTGTTTTATTGAGAAGTATACCCCATTTTTTAAGGTTAATAGCTGATATCCAAAGATGACTCAATTTCTGGAGGTGTTCTTAATGATACTTTGTACTTTCTCCAGAGAAAATATTTTAGCATTGGGCACAAGTAACTAACACATTTTTAAGTGCTGAACTTTTCCCTGCCCTAGCTGAGAAACCATTTTTAAAATCACGTTGGCAAACACATTTTCCAACACTTCATATTTTCCTTCTGCAGAAAAGGCCAGAACAGTGCACTGTAAGAAGAGATAGAAGTAGTATTTTGAAAAGGTTTGGGTAATGGGTACAGGCTAACTATGGAGTTTTTTGTCTGCTAATTTATCCTTTTCTGCAGGCTAGAAACACTAGAGAAAAAAAAAAGTTTATTTCCATATTTTATTGGACAAGAAAATATATATTTTACCTTCTCATTTTACTAGTAAAGCCCAAAATTAAACAATAAATAAAATTTGTGTTTACCTTAGCAAAAGTTGTTTTTAGATTTTCATCTTCGACATTGAGGTAGGAAAGAAGGATCACCTGCAGAGTTTTGGAGAATAGAATATATCTTTCACAATAAGTTAATAAGAAAATAAACTCATAAAAAACTGTTATTGTAAAACCTTTTCAAATGAAAGTTATTTCCACAGATTAATAAAACGGTCACAGGGTGTGAGACGTTCCACACCATCTCCTGTTCATGTTTTAAAATAATTTTGGATAAAGGCCATTTGAAAAGATGGAATTAATTTATGAAAAACACTACTTGTGCAATTTTTTTTTAAATTCCAAAACAAAATAAAAACAATATTTGCCATAAAATGATTTAAAGAATGATTTCTTATACCCTTTACTATATTGTATTTTGATATGTTTTTCTTTCCTATATTATCTTTAATCTTTTATATTATTCTATTACACAGGGACTGTCTTGCACAATATTACAAAATGGTATTTCATAATTTAGAATTATGAAATATAGAGGTATATATAGAGACCATAAGATATCGGTTATGTTCTGTTTAGATAAGTCCTGTCTAAATCTTTTCTGATAGATGTTTTTATATCTGTTTGTTGTTACTATTTGGATTCTTTTCTGGGGAAAGGAACAAGGGGGAGAGAAAGAAAGAAACCTGGGAAGACAGGGTGTTGCTTTGTTAAACACCGGTGATAGAGATTCAGCTGTGTGATATTCCTTTCTTCATAAGTAGATATGAAAAAAAATTCATTGTGACAGCTTTTTGCTTCTATTTTAATGAACATTTTCACCTTCTGAAATCCGATCATTGAAGAATACTTCATTTATCAGCTTAGATAATTTAAAGAATAGAATTGAAACCAAAAAAAAGATTTTGCTGCACTTCAAACTCCTGCACTGTGGACTTCTGCCTATTGGATAATGATGTAATTTTTTTTCTGTAACTCTTCTGTCTCTTTTAGAGCTAGGCATACATGTTCACATTTGTATTAGCTCATGCATTTTTCCTGCTGCAGCTGTAGAAACCCAAATTTCACTATAGAATCATAAAAATACATAGAAGTATGACTTCTTTTGATCAAAATCTCAAACCTCCTCTTTTACAATAGCAGTTTTCTCTTTCTGTGCATGTATGTATGTTTGACATGCATTTCTAGATTATAGGAAATCACTAAAAAATAGAATGACAAATCTTTGGGAGGGATGCATTTTTGGTTCTTTTTATTTGAAGCCCACAGTTCTCATATGTCCTTAAACATATCTTTTAAAGCATGGTAAGTCATAAACAAATCTTTTAAAGAAACAAAAAAAACATAAGGTGCTTTGGAATTCAAACATATTCTTACAATTGGATTAAGAAGTTAGGATATTGTAGTATTGTATCTATTTAAAAATCTATGTGTGTTGTGATGACACTCTACAATGGTGATTTAGACCGAATATATTAACACCAATCCATTCTTCACATACAGAATTTTACAACATGGCTTTAGGCAGGGTTACTTAACTGTTTATAAGCTTGGGTTTTTTTTTTTAATTTGTTAATATCTAGTTCCTTCTATGTATGATTGAATAAAAACATAATTTCCTATTTAGAATTATGATTGAACCTATTCAGTAGTTTATGTTGCTTTTTTTTTCCAGTGACAGAAATACTAAACATGTTTCCTGAAACAACAAAAATATTGAGAAAAGCCAAATGAGTGCCATTGTCTTGTACCTCTTCCTGTCTCTGTAAGACAAATTATTCTACAACAACAACTGAAAACCTCAGTCCTTAAGTGGAGAGACAGGCATGATGTTTCTTTGCAGTAATGAATTGGAGCACTTGTGTAAGTCTGCAAGATGATAGCCAAAAGCACTTTCTCTTTTGACTTCTGGGAGTAATTTTTGCTAATATGGAGTTAGGAACCCACAGTGAAAACAAACTACTCTGATACTGTCTTCATCTGAGAGGAAAAATAAATAAGCTCTAAATGGAAACCACTCAGTTTTGACATTGTTAGTGGATGTAACAGCAAAGCTGCAGGCCTATGACAACAGACTGATGACATCACTGACAGGGGGGAATCCATTCACTAGAAACCTGGCTTACATTAAAAGGACTGGAAGAGAGAATGGAACAGCAGATGGAGGGCAACTTCAGTGTCATTAGCTAAGTTTTGACTGGAGCAAATACTGTCATTGAGAACTATTGTTTTTCTGTTCTTATGATTACAAAAATTGCTAAAAATTTTCAGATGTGAATGAGAAACAGGGATGTTGATTCATGTTGTTTGTTCTCCTTCAAAATTGTCAGACCAAAGTGACCCAGATATCTGTTAATTCCATTTAAAGAATCTGAATTTATTATCAGGGTTATAAATTGTTACATATGCCACCACGGTACTGTAGGTTAACTTCAAACAATGGTTGCTTGCAATAGTATATCGAACAAATGGAATAACCTCTTGAAGTAGGTATCTTCCTATTAAAATAAAGAGTAGATTAAGCTACAGTGGACCTTTACAAATGTGAAGGGAAATACACAGTATAAAAAAATTACTCTAAAAGTTCATTTTTTCTACTTTTAATTATGGATCAGATATTAGGATTGATAGACCATCTATTCACATGCTGTGTCAGTTCAATTGCCACAGAAAAATCCCTCTGATTTGACTGTTGGAAAGATCAAGAATCACCTAATATGAATAGTGAGGAAAGTGGCATGAAATGAAGTCAGACAGGAGGAAAAAAATGAGAATACATAAGAATGGCAATTCAACTTTGTCTGATCTGTAAATATAGGAAAAAGAGGGTGGATCATAAGGCAAATTCCACTTAATCTCTTTTATTTATGCTTAAATTCAGCTACTTTTTGGAGAATGGTTTCTGAAAACAGAGAGAAGTAATCCTTTTCAAATATAATTGTGAATATAGTTTAAAAAAATGGAAAAGAAGACACTGAAACAAGTGGCAAAGGCTTACAAAGAGAATGTCATATGCAATATCTAACTGGGGAAAGGTTTCTGCATTTTGTATCAATACAATGATTGAAAAAGTTATTACAAAAATAACTACAAATCTAATAAACATCACGGAAGTAAAACCTGGGAGATTTCAATCTTAGGCTTGCAAGCATTGCCAAAGAACTTAGGAAGGAATATGTATTGCTTTAAAGCAAACCTGTTGCATGAGTTAACATGATTGTGAACAGTTCCTTGGTTTCAGAAGAGGAATAAAATGTCCCTTCCTCAAGATGTACCTGTGCTCTTTGGATAGGAAATTTAAATTCTCACAAAAATATGAGGAGCTTTTTGCTTTCAAAGAGTCAAATATCAAAAGCATAGCAAAAAATCTCCCCCTCCTTAGTATGCTAAAAGTGAATTATTAATGCTGCAAAATCAAGTATTCTGAGGTTAGGAAGTATTAGACTTAATTCATCCCACTTGTAGGTGGACAATATGATACAGACTTCAGTTTCATGGTCATTTACTGTTTTTTTCCGTAGGCCTTCTGCCTTATTTGTTGCATAGGATTGATGATGATCACCCAATAAGCAGTATTTGAATATTTACCTTGTCTTCCTAGTTCAATCTGTGGCTCCAGATCTTATTTACTATTTCTCTAAAGAAAAAAATTTAGGTAGACTTTCTAAAGCATTTAACATCACTGTTGTTTCTGATTACTTCAAAACATTAATTAACGGATTTTCACAATGGCTGTAGTGTGGAAGAGGGTAATATTGCCTGTTTTACAGAGAAGATCTGAAGTATCTAAAGTATATTTACCTGTCTTGGGTACTGAATTTGGAATGCACAGAACCTGATTTCTCAGCTACCTAATGTTATAAAGTATTTCATATGGTCAAAGCATAGCTGCCATTGAGCAACACTGCATCTGTAACTGCTAAGTACAGCTGTAAATGAGGCATCCACAATCTGAGATCAGACACCCAGAAAAACAGAAAACCAAGTAACTGGTGACTTAGAAAAATTCTGATTATTAGCCTGGCAATTTTGGACAGAACCAGCGATAGAAACCAGCTCAGGAAAACAATTTTTCTTTGTTTTAAACCTGAGGGGTTTTTATTTCTTTTTATTCTTCCTTATTTATTTGGGAAGCCTTCTGCCTGAAACATACGATCTGTAGACAAAAAATTCATTTCCATAAACAGTGATTTATCACCAAGGAACTTCTATTCCATGCATTGATGTAACAACATTTTGGTGTAAGATAATAATAAACAATCAATAAAACCCCATAAAAGATATTGAATTAGTTATTATTAAATTAGAAGTTCAGTGTGCAGCTTTAATGTCCATTTAACATACCTAAAGCGAATGTGTCTGCTCCTATGTGTGTAATATTATATGAACTAAATCTTCTGCTATTTCAGCTAAAGGAGCAAGTGATCACAATATTGCTTTTTTTCTTGCTCTAAAATACATAAAAATAATGGACATTTGGCCTAGGGATTTTAGTGATACTGGCTGTTAGAAGATAAATTATGAAGTCCAGCAATCTTGTGTTCCATTCTAAGCTATGGAAATATATATACACAATTTTACGCACTAACATGATCACTTCTTCCTTGTCAAGGTCTTGTCATTGGTCCTTCCTTCTATGTTTCCACCTTACAGACACTGCACTCTTGCATAACCACAATAAATTTCACTCCTTTCAACTCCCTAATTTTCTGAAGATTTATTTTTGCTGTTTCCCTGCATACTTCTATATTAGTACCTGTATTTCTTTTGAATTGGCTATTGCCCTGTTTTGCTGAATCAAACAGGTTTCTTTTTCATACTGTCTCACCCAAATAAGAGGAAGGTAAAAGGAACTTAACAACAAAGTTTGTAAGTTATTTTTATTTATTTCAGCTGAACTGAAAAATTTTGGCTTTCAGCTAAACTGAAAAATTAATTGCCTGTGAACATACTAGACCATTTGCTCACTCTTTTTCATTATCAGCTCCAGAAAAGCACCTAACCCTCCCAGCTCTCAGAGAATTTCTCATGCCTTTAAGTGGTACTTCTAGAGACATTGGCTACATTGGTAGTCCCAGCCCACATTTCAAAATCTTGATGGCACCAATTCTGGGGTAGTCAGTCTGGAATCCATGTGCCAGCAGCTCTCGTGGGAGATGCTGAAGAGGCCTGTGTGTTGCCAGAGCAACCGTGGCCACCCCCACACCTATAGAAAAAAAGCCTAGGGACTGCTAGTGACCAGAAACATTGAGACCAGAGTGGGCAAACAGAGCATGGCGCGTCAGCCAGGACGTGGTGTGGCCGTTTGCATGGCAGTTGGCACAGAAGGGTGCGCAGGAATGGCATTGTCACCCTGCTTGCTCGAGAGGTGAGTTCAATTGCTGGTTATCACCCCCTCAGAAGGAGCTTAGCTAAGGTATCCATGCAGTAGAAAGCTATGTCCTCTGCACTCACCAGAATGGATGTGGCAACCCAGACAGAGCTCCCATGAAGACATGCAGCCATCCAGGCCTCAGGTTGCAGGGAGTGCCAGAGCCTTTTGCTGGTAATGGACGGCAGTAGTGAGAACAGCTGTGTGATGTGTGATCAAGTGGATGATCTGCTTGGCCTGGTGGCAGAGCTATGAGAGGAAGTAGAAAGGTTAAGGAGCACCAGGGAGTTTGAGAAAGAGATAGACTGGTGGAACCATGCTCTCTCCTCCCTTAGACAGAAACAGGAACAGCGACCAGAAAAAAACCAAGATCAAGGGGATCCGGTACCCTACCACCACTAGGCTGAAGGCAGTAACTTAAAGGAAAGCAGTGAGTGGAGGCAAGCCGACGCTCAGGGCAGCAGGCGAACTCCCTTGCCCACCTTGCCTTCCCAGGTGCCTCTGTACAACAGGTAAGAGACTCTGGATGTGAAAGGCCAGTCAATGGAGGATGTGGATGATGGTCCCTCTACACCAGAGGTGTTGCCAAGGTCACAAAGGTGATACAGGTGTGTCCTGTATCACAACCACCTCCACGAGGAAGAAAAGGTGGGTTATAGTTGTAAGCAACTCCCTTCTGAGGGGAACAGAAGGTTCAATATGCCAGACAGACTCTCTTCTTAGGGAAGTCTGCTGCCTCCCTGGGGCCCAGGTTAAGGACATTGCTAGGAACCTTCCTAGCCTGGTACGGCCCTCAGATTATTGCCCATTACTGCTCTTCCACGTGGGTGGTGATGAAGCTGCAATGCATAGTCCAAGAGCAATGAAAAGAGACTTCAGGGCCTTGGAATGGTTGGCAAGGGAATCTGGACCACAGGTTATTTTTCTATCTTTCTATCCTTTTTCTATCCTTCTATCCTCTTTCTATCCTCTATCCTTCCAGCTGTGGGCAGCAACACTGGAAGAAACAGACAGACACAATCTATTAATACATGGCTTTGTGGCTGGGGTCACCACCAGAATTTTGTTTTTTTCAATAATGGGATGGTCTACACAGCACCAGGCCTGCTGGCATCAGATGGGATTCATCTTTCTCAAAGGGGGAAGAAGCTCTTTGCTCATGAGCTAGCGGGGCTCACTGACAGAGCTTTAAACTAGACTTGAAAGAGGAAGGGGATAATATCAGACTGTGGGATGGCACGCAAGATTAGAGGGGTGGGGTGCTAGCAAGGGCGGGCCCTCAGCCTGTTGCTCTGAGATGGGCTGGGTACATGGAGCACACTTGAAGTTTTATGGAGATGAGCCAGGGGCTCCTGAGGTTATAGGAGCCAAGAGGGAAACACCAGTGAAATACCTCAAAGGAATTAATAGGTGTTCCTCTAAGGTGACATGGCTGACAGCCCTGCTGAAGTGCCTCTACACCAATGCGCACAGCATGGACAACAAACAGGAGCTGGAAGCCACTGTGCTGCTAGAAAGCTGCGACTGTTGTGGTTTAGCACCACGCAGGTGCTCGCTCACTCCCCCCCGGTGGGATGGGGGAGAGAATTGGAAGAGCAAAAGTAAGAAAACTCGAGGGTTGAGATAAAGACAGTTTAATAGGGAAAGCAAAAGCCATGCACACAAGCAAAGCAAAGCAAGGAATTCATTCACCACTTCCCATGGGCAGGCAGGTGTTCAGCCATCTCCAGGAAAGCAGGGCTCCATCACGCGTAATGGTTACTTGGGAAGACAAACGCCATCACTCTGAATGTCCCCCCTTCCTTCTTCTTCCCCAGCTTTATATACTGAGCATGACATCATATGGTATGGAATAGCCCTTTGGTCAGTTTGGATCAACTATCCTGGCTGTGTCCCCTCCCAGCTTCTTCTGCACCTGGCAGAGCATGGGAAGCTGAAAAGTCCTTGACTAGTGCAGCAACAACTAAAACATCTCTGTATTATCAATACTGTTTGCAGCACAAATCCAAATCATAGCCCCATAACAGCCACTATAAAGAAAATTAACTCTATCTCAGCTGAAACCAGGACAGCGACCTAGTTGCCATCACTGAAACTTGGTGGGACGAATCCCATGACTGGAGTGTGGCTATTGATGGCTACAGGCTGTTCAGAAGGGACAGGCAAGGAAGGAGGGGTGGAGGGGTTGCCCTCTATATCAAGAAATGGAGAGCGTGAAGAGCTGTCTCTGAAGAATAGCCATGAGCAGGTTGAAAGCTTATGGGTAAGAATTAGAGACACAGACAACAAAGGGAACCTTGTGGTTGGTGTCTACTACAGGCCACCCAATCAAGGGGAGCCTGTTGATGGAGCTTTCTTACTCCAGCTACAGGAGGCATCACGCTTGCAAGCTCTTGCCCTACTGGGGCATTTCAACCACTCCGACATCTGCTGGAAAAGTAGCACGGCAAGCTGTAGGCAATCCAGGAGACTCCTGGAGTGCTCACGGCAAGCTGTAGGCAATCCAGGAGACTCCTGGAGTGCATTGAGGATAACTTCTTAAGCCAGGTAATAGACAGTCCTACCTGAGGGGATGCAATACTGGACCTGTGGGTCACCAATGCAAGTGAGCTAACTGGTGACGTCAAGATTGGAGGCAGCCTGTGCTGCAGTGATCAGGCACTGGTGGAGTTCACAGTCCTGAGGGATATGGGTCAGGCGAGGAGTATAGTCAGGACCCTGAATTTTAGAAAGTCAGAACCCTTCCAGCTGTTCAAGGAGTTAAACAATAACAGAGCTGGCAGATTTTTAAGGACACTTTCAATAGAGTGCAAGAGCTCTTGATACCCAGTGTAAAAAATCAGGAAAGGTAGTCAAGAGACCGGCATAGATGAGTTGAGACCTGCTGGTTAAACTAAAGGGCAAGAAGGAAATGCACAGGCAGTGGAAGCAGGGACAGGTATCCTGGGAAGAGTATAGGGACACTGCCTGGTTTTGTAGGGATGGGGTCAGGAAGGCCAAGGCCTGGATGGAGCTGAACTTGGCAAGAGATGCAAAGAAAAATAAGAAGGGCTTCTACAGTTATGTCAGCCAGAAAAGGAAGGTCAGAGAAAGCATATCCCTGATGATGAACAAGACTGGCAAACTGGTAACAACGGACAAGGAGAAGGCTGAGGTACTCAACAACTCTTTTGCCTCAGTCTTCACGGGCAACCTCACTTCCCACACCTCTCGAGTGGATGGACTGCGAGATGGACTGGTGGAGCAAAGCCCCTCCCACTATAAGAGAAGATCAGATTCAAGACCACCTGAGGAACCTGAACATACATAAGTCTATGGGACCTGATGAGATGCATCCCAGAGTCCTGAGGGAATTGGCTGATGTAGTTGCCAAGCCACTCTCCATGATATTTGAAAAGTCATGGCGGTCAGGTGAAGTCCCTGGTGACTGGAAGAAGGGAAATATTGCACCCATTTTTAAAAAGGGTAGAAAGGAGGACCCTGGGAACTACCGACCTATCAGCCTCACCTCTCTGCCTGGGAAGATCATGGAACAGATCCTCCTAGAAGCTACGCTAAGGCATATGGAGGACTGTGAGAGACTGAAAGAGTTAATGTATCAAACATTGTGAAGAGATGAGGCACGGTTTGCATGGCAACGGCAAGTTGGCTAGCATGGAATGGGGAGAGCTCTTCAGAGGAGAGACTAAAAGAGGTATTGTCTTGTGAGACGCTGAAAGAGGTACTGTCTCAAACATTGTAGCGAGATAAGGTGCAGCACGTCAGCTAGCACGGGATGAGAAGAGTGCGTTGGAGGATGCGCAGTTACCATCTATGGCCAGAAGTCACACAGCTTTATCTAAGGATTGGGCCTGCAACCACCCAAAACTTGGAATGAAACTCCTCGCAACCACCCCCCTCCCCCAGTGCCTGCGAACTTTTGAGGACCAGAACAACATAAGTCCTCCAGGGGTGTGACCTGAGGCAGGGATTAGAGTATAAAGAGACACCTTCCCCAGGGAACGGCATGTGCCCATCACTGGAGGATTGCCACATCTGTCACCGTCATTGCGGTATCCAAGGGTGGTGATACCTTTCCTTTTCTTTATCTTCCTCTCTTCTCTTTTCCTTTTCTCACTTCTCTTTTCCTCTATTCTTCCAATATATATATATATATATATATATGGGCATATGAGTTTTGGATGAATTGTGATGGGTTGCCTGGAAAATAGCTCCATTGCCAAATTGCCTCTGTTCATTCACTGAGCTTGCTAGTTCGTTAAGTTTGTAGTTCGCTAGTTGATAAAGTTGCTAGTCAGACTGTTCCTCTGAGTCATTGTCGTGACCCTAATGGCCTGCGGCTCTGCCGAGCAGAGATCGGCCTTTATCGGTACACAAATCCCCGGGGAATCAAAAAGATTCACCCATCTCGCAACCCACCGAGTGGGATGAGACAAGGACAGGGAGGTGATTTGAGACAGCCAGCATGGCTTCAGCAAGGGCAAGTCCTGCCTGACCAACCTAGTGGCCTTCTATGACAGAGTGACTACATCAGTTGACAAGGGAAGAGCTACAGCAGTGGACAAAGGAAGAGCTATGGATGTTGTCTATGTGAACTTCTGTAAGGCCTTTGACATGGTCCCCCACAACATCCTTCTCTCTAAATTGGAGAGATATGGATTCGATGGGTGGACTGTTCAGTGGATGAGGAATTGGTTGGATGGTCACATCCAGAGGGTAGTGGTTGATGGCTTGATATCCAAGTGGAAATACGTGACAAGTGGTGTCCCACAGGGGTCCATATTGGGACCAGTACTGTTTAATATCTTCATCAATGACATAGATAGTGGGATCAAGTGCACCCTCAGCAAGTTTGCAGACGACACCAAACTGAGTGTTGCAGTTGACATGCCTGAGGGATGGAATGCCATCCAGAGGGACCTGGACAAGCTGGAGAAGTGGGCCTGTGCAAACCTCATGAGGTTCAACAAGGCCAAGTGCAGCGTCCTGCACCTGGGTTGGGGCAACCCCTAGTATCAATACAGGCTGGGGATGAAGGGATTGAGAGCAGCCTCGTGGAGAAGGACTTGGAGGTACTGTTGGATGAAAAGCTGGACATGAGCCAACAATGTGCGCTTGCAGCCCAGAAAGCCAACTGGATCCTGAGCTGCATAAAAAGAAGCATGGCCAGCAGGTCAAGGGAGGTGATTCTCCCCCTCTACTCCGCTCTAGTGAGACCCCATCTGGAGTACTGTACATCTCAACAAATTGTTTTATAGCTAGATAATACCAAGCAACAGCTACTCAAGGTTACTGTTCTTAATTTCAGAGGTTTTCTTCTTTTCCAGTAGTCATTTTTCTTCCCATTCCAAGGTCTACTTCTGAATATCATTTTATGCCTTTCAATTCCAACAGCACTGAGAAATTTTGAAGCTGTCTGTGGAGATCAAAATGACTGAAGGCATATGCTAGTCTTTTAAATTGCTTAATAGTGTTTTTCTTTCTGCCTATACTATACCTTAATCACAAGCAGCAACATTTAGGTTTTTTTGTTTTTTACTACTGATTAGGGCCTTTCAACATCAGACTTCCTCCTACTGCAGTGAATTAACATCACTGTATATGGTACCATCCAATGTAACAGGACTACTAGGTCAAATTACTTTCGAAAATTAACTTTTCTGTAAAAGAAGTATGCTATTACAGTACCACACACTACACCTATTATGATGGTTTTCACTCTTTTCTTAATCAAGCCCTTTTCAGAAATGTATGATCGAGCTTAAAGCTTAGACAGGTCTTAAATGGTTAGAAATGTATTAAAATTATTAAATGTGTGTGTAAATTTGCCATACTCACTGCGTTTATTCAAGATATGCTTGTTATATCTAAAACACAATTGTCATTTAATTTTCATATGTTGGAGATGATAGAAATAAAAAATATAGAATTCTAAAAATACATAGACATTCAGTTTGTTTGTATTTTAAATAGCTTATTAACAACTGAAATACAGAATTTTAATATATCTGTATCCTGGTAAATCCTGGCATTGAATAACACCTTTTGGTTACCTTTTGGTTTAAAATGTTGCAGTTTGCAGTATTCAAAAAAATTGATTGAATGTTCATACACAAAACAAGAATATTTCTGTTACAATAGTTCTACAACTTGCATCCTCAATGGGTAAAATAGCCTTTAGGAGTTTGCCTGGGGACAGGAATGTCACCTCTCAGTTTCCTTATGTATCCTTTGGAGAGCAATTTAGCTGTTTCAATCACTTAATTCATTTAAAAACAACAACAAATTTCTCCATAACTTCAAAAAACTTCAGAACTAAAATGCTAATGAACAAATCCTTCTAAGTCTCAGGAGACATTAATAGTTGTATGCCTGTCAGTATAGAGGAAATCTTCAGAACTTAGATCAGACTTTATTATACAAAAAATGAAAACATAATTAAATGTTGATTAAAAGATAATACAATCAGGATTAAATTTGGTATTTTGTCTCTGGGAACTGCTCAGTTGAAATAAGTACTGGTTCACTTGAGAAAGGCAAAATGAGATATGGTTCTTTATAGTTAAACCATGTATTCTTGTGATTTTTCACATGAAAATATAACTATAGCTTAACAAAAATATAGTTGTTACATGCCTGAAAAAATATATCCTGAAGCTTACAGTTTCTTTGGGAGATAATTTTTATGGATTTCATTAATCCAGGGAATCATTAATCTTTGATTCAGGGTCCTGTGAGAACTTATTAAGATTTCCATGAAATGTTCTTAAAATTTCCTCAAACGAATGAAGCAAATTTCTTTTTAGAAATCTGATTTCTGCCAGTTGCCTTCAATGATTCTTTTTATCCATAGTCTATTTCCCCACTTCTTCCATGTTACTTAAATAACATTTTGTTGTGGCTTAACCCCAGCCGGCAACTAAGCACCACACAGCCGCTCGCTCACTCCCCTGCAGTGGGAAGGGGGAGAGAATGTAAAATAAATGCATAACATGTATGAACTCTAAAGAGTCCTTGTCACAGCACGAAAAAGTCCTACATATTCAAATAAAAGAATCGTACTGGATTTCATCAATAAATTACAACTTCATCAGGATATTGATTCTTAAAACATTTAACAAAAGATCATTTCTTTATCCTTTCAGATAAACAATAAACAAAAAATGAAAAAAACCCAAACCCTATAACTTTGTAAGGATTTAGTTTCTTGTCTTTGTGAAATGGAAAAATTATGAAATCATCTAGTATTTGGCAAATCTGGAAAAAACATTTATTGGGGGTTTTTTTAGTTGATTAAAATGAAAGCAATGATAACAAATCCTGGTACTAAAATGATTATATATGCAAGTTAATAAGGAAAGGGAAAGGGAGAAAAAAACCCAAAAGACAGATACTCCCTGCATTTAATTTCTGTCCTAAATACACATAATTCTTAATGAGCATTTTTCATGCAGCTCACATGCTTTGTTAGCTTTTCATTTAAATATGATAGTTTGAATGACACCACTTATTAAATTGACTATTGTTTAACCAGCTTGATAGTCATGGACTACAGTATGTTGGTGTATTGTATTCAGGCGTTAAAAAAAAAAAAAAGAAAAAAAAGAAAGCCACCTTTGAAGATATTTGTTTCACTCTTAAGTAAGATAAAAGAGTATACTCAAACAGTTATTACAGAGCAATCAGCGCACTGTTAATCACTGTACTTATCTTGGGATGTGAACAAACCTAAAATTAGTTTTCACTTATGAATTTCTGGGAAGAGTCAAGGCAACAATGTGAGAAGCTGAAAAGGATCACAACGTGATTTGAAATATTAAGAGCAAATTTAATATTTAGTTAAAACTTCACAATGTCTCTTTCTTTATTAATGTAATTCAGTTGTTGTAACTGGAATAAAAAAAGACAGGCATATTGAACGATTTTTTTTCTTTCCTTTAAGGTTCCTCTCTGATCCTCTAGAATAACGTTATGAATTTGCTTTGACCTATCTTGGCAAATCCCATGTTCTTGATCAGGCCCTTCAACACCTGACACGATCTTTTTTGACCCTATAAAAACCTTATGCTTCACCCCATGTGCCATTTTCTGAGGAACAGAGGATTCCTGAAGATAACGAATTCTTAGTACACCATCTTCTTCCTTTGTCAAACTTAGAACAATTTCATGATTCCTGAGATCATTTAACAATGTTCTTATCCTATTTTTCTGTGACATAGTATGCAACAGCTTCTGCACTGTTATCTGTTTTACATTAACCCTGGGGTGATTTGGGTTTTACCTTTATTCCCTACATAAGATACAAAACAATCCATCTGTTGCTTTGGAATAAAGTTCATAGTCAGATGAAGCAGACCTCATTTTACAAAATGAACATAAGCACTCAGAATTGAGATGAAAGTTTATCTGCAGTTTCCCAGTTTGGATTATGTACAACTATCTTGAACATCCACAACCATAAATGCTTTTTCTTAAAGAAAAGATTCTTAAGCATTTATACTAGAACTAACTAGTATAACTAGCTAAGTAGTTAAGCAATATAGACTTTCCTCCACTCCCTTGGTTTCCAAGAAAACACTGGACACATCTGATGGCTCAGCACTTGCATTTGGCCTCATGTCACTCTGTCCCAGTTCCCCCGCCTTCAGTTCTAGTAGACTGCATGTAGCATCTTCCAAAGGAGATGAAAGTGCATAATTTTCAGCCTGAATTAAAAATGTAGCCACCATTTTTAGTAGTTTCATTGTAAAAAATCTAAAGATTTATGTAATTTGGAGGAAGAAACTTTATAGCATTCATTTTGATGACAATATCTATATTTTCCTCTTTAACCTGTTCTGTTATTGAAATGTATTGCTGTCATTTTTATAGTATGTACTTTAGATTTCTACATTTTAGTATGTGACCCCCCCCACCTCATAACTGCAATAATTTTCCCAAAACAATCTTATTTCTGTGTCGTGGTTTAGCCCCAGCCAACAACTAAGCACCACACAGCCGCTCGCTCACTCCCCCCCGGTGGGATGGGGGAGAGAATCGGAAGAGTAAAAGTGAGAAAACTCATGGGTTGAGATAAAGACAGTTTAATAAGTAAAGCAAAAGCTGCGCACGCAAGCACAGCAAAGCAAGGAATTCATTCACTCCTTCCCATGGGCAGGCAGGTGTTCAGCCATCTCCAGGAAAGCAGGGCTCCCAACTTCTTGTGCACCTGGCAGAGCATGGGAAGCTGAAAAGTCCTTGACTAGTGCAGCAACAACTAAAACATCTCTGTATTATCAACACTGTTTTCAGCACAAATCCAAAACATAGCTGCATACCAGCCACTATAAAGAAGAATATTAACTCTATCTCAGCTGAAACCAGGACATTCTGCCAAACAAAATATTTTCAATTATGATATAAAAATTGATGACCATTTCTGCATACCCTTAGAATTAAAAAATTCTCGAACTTTAATTGTATCTTCATATTTAAAAATTATTTTCATATGCTTACCTAATATACTCTTATTTTTGTAATGGACTTGCTCATAATTCAGAAAGTCAAACTGCAAGATCTAATTTCCTAACTTCTACAAACAAGTAGAATGCTGTTTTGATTGACAGAACTGAATGATTTAAATTATTTATTTCTGTAAAATTATCACAGTATACACAATCTTCAAAAATTTCACCTCCTCCTTTTCAGAAAAAAACTGCACTTTTGACCAATTAGTAAAATCAGTAAAGCTAGGAAACTAAAATTAGTATAAACTATTAATTCCTCTCTATTTTCTATTCTTTTCCAATATGAAATTCAACATACTTAATTCTTTTTTGTTGTGCATACCACAACATAATGTCTCTCCAGATGAAATCCATAGGATGCCTGCTTGCTTTTTTGTTGTTGTTGTTGCTGGGATGAAAGATGATCCTAATTTAGTATCTCTAAAGATATTTTTTTTTCCTAGCAAAATTGGCCAGTCCTAACCTGTAAGGATTATGTCATTATGTAATTTCTACAACTTTCTTAACCTTCACTCAATGAACTCCTAAGCTTCATCAGGGTTTCTGAAATTCTTAGTAAAATGAAAGTAAAGCAGAGATGTTTATTTATTGGAATAAAATGCATGAATAGATGGCTTTGAAGTAATAAAAATATCTTCAAATATGTCACATTTAGATTTTTACAGAAGGAAAAAATCTCTGAAAAGGTTCAGACAGTATTTTAAAAATTAAATTATTTTTTGTCTTGAAACAATAGCTTTATTTCAAAACAGTCAAAACAAAGAAATAAGAAAATAAAAATCTTTAAAAAAAAAAAACACCTCCTCTGCCTTATATTTTCCATTCAACTGCCAAACAGGAGAAATCATAGAATCATAGAATGTTTTGAATTGGATCATCTAGTTCCAACCCCCCTGCCATGGGCAGGGATACCTTCCACTAGACCAGGTTGCTCAAAGCCCCATCCAACCTAGCCTTGAACGCTTCCATGGAGGGGGCATTCACAGCTTCTCTGGGCAACCTGTTCCAGTGTCTCACCACCCTCTCTCACAGTAAAGAATTTCTTCCTAATATCTAATCTAAGTCTACCCTCTTTCAGTTTTAAATCATTACCCCTCGTCCTATCACTACACTCCCTGATAATGATTCCCTCCCCATATTTCCTTTAGGCTCCTTTTAAGTACTGGAAGGCTGCTATAAGGTCTCCCCAGAGCCTTCTCTTCTCTAGGCTAAACAACCCCAACTCTCTCAGCCGGTCATCATTAGCCTCGTTTTACTATAAAATTACCTTTCCTTGCCCAAACATGAGCCTCTCATTTCCAGATTTGCCATGTAGCATTTGAATAAACTGCTCTCATATGATAACTGCAGCCATTAATACCTTCTGCTGGAATTGGAAAGAGCTGTATTACAGAACCCAATAAATTGATTCCTCACAGTTAAGAAATACTTTACCACTTCATAGGCCTTCCCAAAAGGCTGCATTATAGAAGAAAACTAGAAGCCAAGTCCTTAAAATTTTTACTAGTGTATGTTTAGAATTTCTAATGTCAATGTGTTCTTTGTACTGTAAACATTTCCAGCAACCAATGAATTTCAGAAGACTTTTGTACTAAAAAGCATGCGTACAATTTACAAAATGGAAATCTTTCACGTTAAAACTTTTATGCACCTCAATATGCCAATTACTGCAATATTATTACAACTCATCCACTTCTCCATGTTGCCAACCTAACCCTGCTGAGATTCTATTATCCTCTGCATTTTTTTCATTAGATATATTTGACATGTGAACTTTGCCTTCTAATTTTACATTTTTATTTTCTAATCTGTTCATTTTCAAATATTTTCAAGTTTATTAAAAGAATAAAAGAGCAGGCATCTATTCTATTACCTACTTCTTTTTTTAATTCAGATGAACTCTTAATTGCTTATGTTGCAAAGACATGAAATATGTAATATGTTTTTTTTTTCTTATCGTCTTACCATATGTGATTATCTCCTAGGTTAATTCCTGTATTTGAACTTTTTCTATTGATAGGTAGAAGAGACTGAGGCAAAGCTGATTCATTAAGGAAAAAAGCATGACAAATTTCACCTTGACTATAACAAAATTTACAATATAACAAACCCTTTTAAAAATAAAGTTACAAGAAAGAGAAATATAAAATTTTGGCTGGGTGAATAACCATAATGCAAACCCCTGAAATGATAATAATAATTAAAAAAAGCTGAAGTCTTTCAAGCCTCTTCTGGTCTTTTCTTCTATTGTGTTTCAGAACATGGATGACCACACACAATGGTTTTATTCTGGTTGAAAAGATAAATGCCTATATCCTCTTCAGCAAAAACTATATTTTTTTTTGTCTTCAAACACCTGAATGTTTTATTCTGTATAGAAAAGATGAATAAGAAACACTCATGTAATAAGACTACATTACTGAAGCACTTAAATGGGTAGGTATTATTCCCTGAACAGGACGGAATATTCTAAGCAGAGCAGGCTCTCATTTTGAACTTTTTTTTAACCTTAACTTTCCCCAGTTGTTGTGTTTGTTTGTTTGTTGGTTTTCCAGACTATGGAATGCCTTACACACTTTAGAGGAAAACTCTCTGGTGATATTGATAACTTAAAAAAAGAAAACCAAAGGAAAATAAAACAAAAAATATATCAAGGAATACATTAAAATAATGGTTATAAATTCCTTTCTTTGTCCTCATTCTGATCATTTAGTGTAATGGATCAAAAAAGTTATATATTGCATGAGATTTTTAAGTGTCTCTGCTTTTGAGAGACAACATTCATTTTCTTAATATCTGTCGTGGTTTAACCCCAGCTGGCAACTAATCCCCACACAGCCGCTTGCTCACTCCCCCCTGGTGGGATGCGGGAGAGAATCGGAAGAGTAAAAGTGAGAAAAATTCTGGGTTGAGATAAAGACAGTTTAATAGGGAAAGCAAAAGCCGCGCACGCAAGCAAAGCAAAGCAAGGAATTCATTCACTACTTCCCATCAGCAGGCAGGTGTTCAGCCGTCTCCAGGAAAGCAGGGCTCTATCACATCTAACGGAGACAAATGCCATCACTCCGAATGTCCCCCCTTCCTTCTTCTTCCCCAGCTTTATATACTGAGCATGACATCATATGGTATGGAATAGACCTTTGGTCAGTTGGGATACACTATCCTCGCTGTGCCCCCTCCCAACTTCTTGTGCACCTGGCAGAACATGGGAAGCTGAAAAGTCCTTGGCTAGTGTAAACATTACTTAACAACAACTAAAACATCAGTGTGTTATCATCAACACTCTTTTCAACACAAATCCAAAACATAGCCCCATACTAGCTGCTATAAAGAAAATTAACTCTTTCCCAGCCAAAACCAGCACAATATCAAAAAAGTGTTTGCCCTTTCTGAAAATAATTTACAATAGCAGGAAGAATAATGAAGACATAAGTGCAGAAAGGTTTCCTTATTTCGCAGCCTTTTTTTATTTCCCAAAATTTTTACTACATTCCCCATTTAGGATTGCTATTACCACTCAATCCTATACTTCATCCTTAAAATATTATACTAAGTTATAAGTATTTTATAGATGCATATGATCCAGTATATCTATTCTTAAAGCTAGTTTTTGGGCCACTCACAGAAAATCATTAATTATATTCAGTGCCCTAGTGAGTGTAATTATCTGCCTCAAAAGCCAGTAGAAGTTCATATACAATATCATTATCTAACTGGCCCCAAACCCAAATGATTGCAAAAAAGGCACTATTTTCTAATCTCATAGAATCTGTCCCTCCAAATCTGGATTGAGTAATAATACTGGAGACAAAGAGTTTTCCATGCTTTTACTTCATCTGTTACAAAGAGGGGTTTCATAGTGTGTTATCTTTCAGTAGCCTTACAAATATTTAATATGAGGCTAAAGGATTTTCAGGCCCACCTTCCCTCCAGGATAATAACACAAAGAAAAAAAGAAAATAAGTTACTGAATACTGTTAAAATGATTAGTTAATTAGTATAGAAAAGTAATTGATTTACTGTTTGAGTTCAACATTGAAAAACGGGGCAAAAGGGAGCCACAGCCAAGCTTAAATTTCATAGTACTTTATAAATAGCTACATTTCAGGCTATTGCCCCTGAAAAGTATCCCTACCTTAGAACAATTTCTTATGGCTTCCTTTAACTAGCAGCTCAGTGCAGATTGAAGAAATCACAGTTCCCCCCTGAAAGAATAGTGGATGACAGGAATCATAGTTCTGATATCAACACTAAGAAACAAATAGAAGAAACAAAGCAGGTTTATTCTTAAAATCTTTTCAGATTGCTTTTGGCATTTATGCGTGCTATCAGCTACGCTTTTTTTTTTCCCTTCCAGTTAAAACTATACAAATCACAAACACCCTAAGGCCTGTCTGATACGAAAATGCTTCTCTAGAATACTTAAGTAGCTCTCTGTGAAAATTGGTTCTTGTGGCTTAATGTCAGCACTTTGTTTGAGTGTTCAGATTCAGCAGTGACAGACATTTTGGTTGGAAAGAATCCTTAAGGAAGTAATAAGCTACTGAATTCACACCCAAATCCTAAAGACGGAAGAAAATGTACATGATAAAAGAAAGAAAAAAAATGTTTTCAATTCTACTTTGTACTTGCAGTACGTAACTATTTTAAAAAGCATAATTCTTTTATTTGTCACCCAATGTATGCTGTTTCATATCCAGTTCTACCAGAAGAATGATTCTTAGACCTTACCTCTTTGAATACCGAAAGGGAGAGGGAGAAAAAAGAGACAACTTACACCTGATCTCATCCTAAACAGTTAAGCTGGCAGGCTTAACTCATTTCATGGCATGTGGTAATTCTAGACTCAAGCTTTCCTATGTCCTGGGAATGGTCTCACAAATAATTTCATTATGCCATTGTTTTCCTTCAGTGTTCAGAAAAATCACTATTCAGAATTTTGTGTCAAGTGTAAACTAGTTCTGCTGCAGAGCGCTGTATGGAATTCCTACAGAGGGATACTTTATCTATCTATCTATCTATCCACCTGTCATCACTCATCTATCTTATCTACAAGTTGCACATTTCATCTCAGCTGTTTGATTTGAAAGAAAATTTAATGTACATGTAGCAAGAGGATGCTGTTTATAGACATCCCATCAGTGTCAAAAGGGGCCTCTTGATAAGAATCAGAAAACTCATTCATGCAGGTCAGTTCAAAACTTTACTTAGGATTAAAAGTAATCAATGGATAATCAACGTTTTGAATCTAAAGTGAAGAAATATGAACTGTTACAAGTTCATAGGGAAATTTGTGGATGATATTGTAAGGCCATGTTATAAATGTATGAAAAAGATAAAAGCTCCAGTATCAATATGTGTACAGGACAACATCCAATATTACAAGTAGCCTTGGAATCCTGTCCTGGGAATGTCTAAATGGAAAAAAAAAATAATAATTTTTGTTAGAATTTTTATCTATGCAACCTAGTTAAGTTATTCTTATTACCATTATAACTCCTGAGAATAAGGAGAAGCTACCTCCATTTTTAGATACTGGACTGAGCTACATAGGAATAAAGATGAGGTTAATGGTAAGATAACATAACGGGGGGGTGAGACCTTGAGGTCTTCAGAATTTTGCCCCAAATATTGTGCTGGTGTTTTATACAAGTTGTCATGTCAAGATATATAGAAAAGTTCTGTAAAGCTTGCTTGTGACTATTGCCTGTGAGTACCTTTGGGCGAATGTCAAACTGTGAATTCCAAATGGACGAAGGTATTTTTTTGGTAACTTTCAGCAATAAATTAGATTTCATACGTATCCACAACATTTCAAAATTATTTATTTTAGGATGAGCAAGAATATACAATTTTCTCTAGGACAGACTGCTTTCAAGACCTGGCTAATTTTCACCTGCCCAGCTGTATGGCCCTGTACTACTCTGTGTTTTGTGCTTACTAGATCCTTTCCAGATCTAGTACTCCTAGAACTATTAGTCCATATTCCCACCCCAAAAGATCATTAAGAATTGTTTAACAAAAAAACCCCCAAAAATCTAGTGTGATCAGTCCTGTAGTTCTTGAGATCAAAGGCAATGCTGTGCAGGAACAACGTATTTCTGTGGCAGAAACATACTATTTTATGCTAGAGAAAGTCCCATACATAGTTCCTTCATATTCTTCATAAAAAATGACAGAAAGAGTTAATAAAACACTCATTTTTCCCCCCTAGCACATTGTCAACAAATTTTTATTTTTAAATAACTTTTCATAGAAGGTACAAAGAAAGGACATTCAGATATGTGGTCAATATATCTACATAGGGGAAAATAAAACAGCAAACTGAAGAAGCAAAAATTGGGTACCATGTGACTGCACAATGCATGCAACAGATAGATAAAACTGTTCTTCTAATTACCAACACAACACCATTTTCTTCAATAAAAGTACAAAAGTGTTTGTTTGAGAGCTATAGATTTGTTTCTTCACTCTCCTTTCCCTAGAGAGTTATCAGAGGTTGTTCTCTTGCTGGAGTAGTATTCCCTTGTCTTGAGCTCTGAATTTCATGATTAGAGTGAAAAGCTGCTTTTTGCCTGCTTCTGAGGAGATGCACATTGCTGAAGGAGTTGCTCTGTGCTGATTCACCAGTGTCCACCTCAGTACTTTCAGCCTCCAGGGCAAGCTGTTGGTCTTAATCATAAATTGAATACATGAAGAAGAATAATTAAAGAGCAAACTGTAATTATAAGTAACATCCGAAGGGAGCAAAACCAACATTGAATGTAGGCCTTAGGTTTCCTATTAGTGCATTTAAGATTAACTATAAACACTCTTGTTAAACCAAATTAAATAGTTATTAGATGGATTTTTCCTGTTAGAACAGGATAAGAGGCTTGACTTTTCGAACTATACTGTTTGTTGAGGTTTTCTTTTTTCTTAACTATTACTGTGCATGCTTCAATGGATTTCCTTTCCCTGGGAGATGTGTTTAAAAAAGACAGACAAAAAGAATCCTTAGCGCATCCTAAGGGGGCTGGGCTTTTTTGGTTTCTTTTTCTCACCACTCCTCCTACACCTCAAAAGAAATTAGTGATGTGGCAAATGTTGTATGATTATACCTGCCTGAGAAACAGTGATATCCCCTTGTTCATGGAGTTCCTAGCAATCAGGATGTTTTTTTCTTCCCCTACAATTGTCTATTTTACTAAGCCTGGATCACATGTTTCCTGTTACAATTTATAGTGCATATCAATCTAGAAATAATTAGTTTCTTTGTACTGTCTGATGAATCAGGTCGGGATATATTCTGTTGTGTTTCTTCATGCTATGTCCCATCCTAATTTTGTCAGCTATGGCTAATGTGTGACGACAAAATTAGGCAGAATGAACCAATGTGCATTTACTGCAGGATAGATATTGTCACCTGTTAATACTTGACTGAACTTCTCGAGGTTATTTTTCAGGACTACAGGGGTATCAGTGCAAGTACACTGAGAGAAAAACTCTTACAAATATTTTAGGGGTCTATCCTGCAGAGTACTAATCTCTCTCTGGTCTTTATCAGTCATTTAACCGCATATTAAAATTTAATTTAAATTCACTTTTATTTTTAATTGGACTTCAGCTGTGTTTAGGTGAGTGCTATACTGTGTCATGGATAAAAAGTACAAGTAACCCCGTTTCTTGGTGTAGTGAAAAGTTACTGGAGACCCCACAGCTATAAACTCTGCAATGGTCAGCTAAAGAAATGCAGATCTGGACCTGGACCAAACTGGTTTTAGGAGTAACAAACAGAATGCAAACATGGTATTTAACACACATGAAAAGCACTTACATGGTAAAATCAGATATGATTTGCAGACCAATGAAAAAAACAAAGGTGTAAAAGCAAATATATTAAAATAACCCCAAGCAGATCCTAGAGTGAAGAAGGAAAATAAACACATCATATTCCTCCCTGTGAGTGATGCTCATTGTCATACCCTGCAACTACCACCAGACTGTTAAGATGGACCTTTAGAGCCAAAAGAGCAGTGGAAGAGTGAGCATAACACCAGCAAAAGGGGTAGGTACTAGGAACTGTGTGCGTATAACAATTTTAATGGTACTAATAATTTATTTTCTTTTTCTGTAATAATTAGATCTGGACTAATAATGAATCTTTGATCTGACTGTTAAGATTTCAAGTGTATGTGATGGGTTAACCTTGGTCTGCCAGGTGCCCAACAAGTTGTTCTCTCACTCCCCCTCCTCAGCAGCACAGGTGGAGAAAGTAAGATTAAAAATCTCATGGATCATGATAAGGACAGGGAGATCTCTCACCAATTACCATCATGGCCAGAACAGATTCAACTTGTGGAAGATTAATTTAATTTATTGCCAATTAAAAATAGAGTACGATAGTAAGAAGCAGAAACACTAAAAACACGTTCCCCCTACCCCCATCGTCCCAAGTTCAACTTTACTTCTTTTGTTCGCAACTATTCTGCCTCCCCTTCCCGCAGAAGGAAGGCACAGCACGATGGGGGAATAGGGTTGAGGTCAAGTTATGAAACACTTAGTTTCTGACACTTCTTCCTCCTCACACTGTTCTACTGCTCAAGTATGGGGTCCCTCCCATGGGATACAGTCTTTCACAAACTGCTCCAGTGTGGGCCCCTTCCACAGGGTGCAGTACTTCAAGAATTGCTCCAGCATGGGTCCTTTCCACGGGGCTCCTCCCCACCAGGTGCAGCTTCCTTCAGGACACATCCATCTGCTCTGGTGTGGGGTCCTCCATAGGCTGCAGGGTGGCTATCTGCTTCACTGGGGACCTTCATGGGCGGCAGGGGAACAACCTGCCTCACCATGGTCTTCTCCACAGGCTGCAGTGTAATCTCTGCTCCAGCACCTGGAGCACCTCTTCCCCTCCTTCTTCAATGACCTTGGTGTCTGCGTAGTTGTTTCTCACATATTTTCACTCCTCTCTCTCACAACTGCTGTGTAGTGTTTTTTTACCCTTTCTTAAATATGTTATCACAGAGGCACCACAGCGTTGCTGATAGGCTCAGCTTTGGCCAGTAGCAGATACATCTTGGAGCCATCTTGAACTGGCTCTGTCCAACATGGGGGCAGCTCCTGATTTCTTTTCGCAGAGGCTACCCCTGCAGAGCCTCCCCTCTCCCCACTGCCAGAACTTTGCAAGGTAAAGGCAATAAGAATACTAACAATAGTTTTTGTTCTTTATATTTAATGTCTGTTTCCTTTCTGCCTGTAAATATTTTTGAGAGTAATAGGGTGTGGCATTTTTATCTAGAGAGCTTAGAATGGTATTTTGAGAAAATGTCAAAATGTTATTTAGATATCTAAGTTTTTAGTGTTTATTCAAATAAGCAAAAGTTAGAAGTCTTTGAAATCTTGTTCTTAATCTAGCTTGAAATCCAAACTCACAGCATACTACCACATTTAACTTTGGTAAAATTTTAGATTATATTTAGGTCAAGAAATCAGAGTAGATGGTCTTAAAAGTACTCTTTGGTTTTAACATCTCTGAATTCATAGACTTACCCTTTCATTGCATCTCCTTCGATAATGCAATGCTGGCATAGCAATAGTTAAACCTCAAGTCCATTAGAATTTCCCTTATAGATAATGTTTCACAAAGAATTAAAAAAATCAAATATGAAAATATACCTCTAGATGAAACTTAACTCATTCTTGTTACTGTTCAACAAAGTAGTTTCCTGGTTATCTTCAGATGTCATGCTTTTTTCTTGATAGATTATTTTAAGCCTGTGATTTTACAGCTAGGTGATCTCTTAATTTTTACACTCTGAAAGCAGGGGTTTTTTTACAGTGTTAAACATCTTTGTTTATCCCATTCAGTGTTCTCCACCCGAGAATATTCTTTTTTAAAAAAAATTAATTGTTATTGATATAGTAGATGAACAACAACTAAAGCCCTAGGCTAGCTGCAGAGACTTAAAATAAATACATATGAGAAGTAGAACTTAACTTAATTTAAAATGCCAGGTGCAGCCTGCTTCCTTTTTTCCTATAAATTCTATTGTGTGCAATTATTGTCAAAAGTTTAGTCAATTCTATGTACTAAGAAAGAAGCTCTCTCATGATCCTCCTGAAAAAACAGTATGTTCATTTTTAGTATATTTTAGCATCTTTAAATTGATGGGAATATTTTAGAAGTATATACTCTGATTAATAGGGACAAAGCTATTTTAAATGTCTACTTCTTCCACTGTGCATTATAATGTAATGGTTGCTGTTAAGGTTCATTAGATAATTCCATCGATCTATACCTCATTTAAATAAAAGCATGTAAAATGCACATGTATCCAAGAATCAAACAAATAATGGGTTTATCTGTTTCTGATCTTATTATATGAAAAGCATATAGACTGCTGCTAAAGCTATATGGTGCCAGTTTCAAACTCCATCTGACTTGTCAGAAACTGTTCTACATTGCAAAGTACATTTTGTCTTGATTCCCATGTGATACGTCTTGTACAAGTGCATAAATCACTTTATAGTCTTATTATGAGAAAGAAATGTTTTAAAGAGTTTTTGAAGTCCTAAGCAATTTATGGTTCAGAGGTCATAAGGGAAATGAACTTGTGTCATTGCTACATCAGGAAGGCCTAAGTCCTATGGACACTGAGCAGCTCTGCAGATAGGATTCTACCACCTAACTAAATAGAAACATTGTCAACTTTATAATTTCACAGACAGCACAGAGAAAAAATGAACTTGGAAGAAGGACAATAATGAAGAAATTAGTTTTGAACTTTAGCTCAAGAATTCAGCAGGCAGAATGACATTATAGCTTGTATTCTTAAATTACAGCAGCCATATGCAAATTGTCTTCTCTTCTTTCTACTTGTTCAAAATTTAAAAAATCACTCCCTCTCTTATGATTTTTCTGTATTAATTTTGCCATAATTATATGTTTTATGTTTTGAGTGAGCTACTGTGGATGACTCACGGATGGTCTAGTCTGTACCAGTATGAGTTATCTCTCTAATTTTAATGAATATTACTTTCCTCTTGCACATTCTTTTCCTGCCAGCTCATCGTAACTCCAGAAGATTTAAGAAGAAAGAAACACTGCACGTTTTTTCTTGGCCATTTTCAATTGTTTGTCTCACACAGAGGTAATATAATTTGAACTGGATTTATCTTTTATTTTCTCTCCTCAAATGTCCTGTAAGGTCACAGTACATTTAAAAAGGCTGTTACTTTCCAACTGAGAAGTAGCTGACTTTCAGTGATAAATGAGCTGATTCTTCTGTCAAGAATATGTAACACACTTATATACTCTGCAAAGTCCTTGGTTTCTTCAGCTAAAGGTTAAACAGTGTCAGTTGTTATTACTATGTTATTATTATCAATAATTTATTCTCCTTTTCACATGTCTGCACCAATGGGAATACATACTCTAAAGTGTTGGATGTTGATCTCTAACTGCCTTTTACTACAGTGGGAGCAGAAGGTCTTGAAAAGTACCAAATTGACAAGTAACTGTAGATAAAATGCAAGCAAAAAGAGCTGAAATAGTCTATTTTGAGAAAAATAATATTTATGTTAACATACTGTCTTACTGAAAAAAACAAAACCTCTTTTTTCTTTAAAATAAATACAATTCTAATTTGAAACCAAGACCTATGAATCAGTCACTGTCAAGAGGGTCTTTCCCTTCCCATTGTTGCAACTGAAAAGATATATATATGAATATATATATTCACAGAGGTATCTTTTATATATATTCATACATACACACAAGTATCAGGGAACTAGAGGTTACCATGATAGAACGTTTAGAGGACTGATAAGTCAGGCCAGTTTTAAACTTTAAAATTGAACTTTACTGATTTCACTCATTGAGAATGTGTTTATTGCTGATGGTAATTTCTTACACAGTATTAATCATCTTCACTACAAATACAAAACTCTTAGTCTTTAACACTACTAAACTGGCTGTGAATATAACATACCACGGAGGCAGATGCAGGGTAGTGGACTCAGGTGTCTGTGGTTCTTGGTAGCTCTTAGTGGCCAAGGTGTGGATGATCTGACTTGAAAACTCCTAATCAGAGAGAGAGGAGCCAAGGTGGGCTTGTTTTATTTCTTCCCTGTTTTAACTTTTTTATGCCCGATGTTTTTATGCCCTTGCTTCCCTCCCCTGCTTCTGATACTACTTTTCTTGTTTTCTGTTGTCTTGCTTGTAGTCTCTTTGTATACTCGAGGAGCTGTACTGCCTGTTTGTAACGTCATGCTTCCTCTTTCTTGTTCTCTCTCTGGCAACTTCTTCCTTCCTCCTCCTACATGCAATTACACCTATCCTTGTTGGCCTCTTTGGTGATCATATTGCCTACATAATTATGTAAAACTGTGTCTGACTATGCCATTGCAGTGTTATGAAATCCTTATAAATTATTGTTAGTTACACGGGTTTAGTACACTTATATTCAGGTTCAAGACTAATATTAGTCACCCTGTTAGCTTACTTGTATTGGGACTGCTTTCTTTTATAATATTATGAAAACATAGAAACATTTTGGTTGTCAGTGATCCTTGGAGATCATCTAGCCCAACTTCCTGTTCAAATCAATTCTATCTGAAGTTACACCAGGTTACTCAAGGCTTTTTCTATTCAGTCTGGAATATCTCTAAGGATTGTTATTCCACAGCCTCATTGAGAAACTTTCTCCAGTATTATACCATCCTTATCTTGTACAGTTGTTTCTTATATCTACTCTGAATTTCCCTTGGTGCAATTTGGGTTCATTGCCTTTCACCTACCACTCTGCACCTGAGAAATGTGTCCCTTCATCTTCAATATAAATTTTCATTGGGCAGCTGAAGACATCCTTTGTTTTCTCTTTAGGCTGAACAAACTCAGATCTCTCTGCCTCTCCATGTACATCATGTGCTTCAGTCTTATGACCACCTCGGTGGCCCTCTGCTGAATTCCCTCCAGTTCATCAATGTCTCTCTTGTACTGAATAGTGTAGCTCTGGACAGCATATTCCAGATTAAGTTACAAAAGTGTCAAGTAGAGGCGAATAATTACTGTCTTTGACCTGCTGGTATGCTTTTCCTTG
The DNA here is from genome assembly GCF_034638445.1 of Ciconia boyciana. Taxonomy (NCBI): domain Eukaryota; kingdom Metazoa; phylum Chordata; class Aves; order Ciconiiformes; family Ciconiidae; genus Ciconia; species Ciconia boyciana. The sequence continues at coordinate 23,750,432 of NC_132938.1, forward strand.
TGCAGCCTAGCATGCATATTTGTAGGATCTAGTTCATGCCTTCACTTAAATGGCTTGCAACTGCATAAGATTTCCTCTCTTGGGCTGATATCCAAAGGGAAAGGGGATTGAAAACATGCATAGGTAATATGTGTATGACTAAACATGCATTCATCTCAGTATTTATGTTAAAGAAATTGGGACAAACTTATGGACATGTCAGCTCTACAGTTGGATTTTTATATGGCCTTTTTTTAGGCTTTTAGTTGTTTGTTTGCTTGGTTGGAGCAAACACTTCCTCCTGCCCTGACTTTCCCCTTTACCATTGTGTTTGTGAAAACATAGTTTAATCACAGTGGATACAATGCAAGCGTGTTTTCATTTGTGAATTGAAGTTTATTAAAGGAAGACAACTTGTTAAGTACTGAAATACTTACATCTGTGTCCCCTGTACATTAACAGAAGATAACAGATGCTGTGGTAATGGATATGACATAAGAATCAAAACTGGAATAGGATGTATGTATTATTTTCAGAATGTATGTACTATTTTCAAATATACAAGAAAAATGCAAGGAATACAGGCCTTGAGAGTAAATTCCTGGATATTTCTGTTTTTAAAAATCAAAACCATGAATTAATCAATGGTATTGATAATGTCTCTGACATGTCACAATGTTTTATTGCACAGAAATGTTAAAAATAGTTGAAACACCAAAGTAGTCATAATAATTTATTGTAATTTGGCAATGCCTAGTCTAGTTCATTTGTTATACTATCACATTATTCTTTGTAAAAATCCACACTCTGTAAAGTGATTTATTCTAATTGTAGGCAAAAACATGCATTTAAGGCAAGAAGATATTTGGATCCTTCTCAGTCTTCCTTACATCCAGAGCACTATGTCTCTCACTTTAAATTTTTATATGTGTTAGCTGTAAATGGAAGAATGCGGAATTTCTCCAAGAAGCGTGAAATCAAGTTCCAGTTTTGCAAGTGAACATTTTTCCCCTTGAGCAGAAAATACAGTGCAGAGGATGCATGGTCAGCACACCAATAAAATCTCACATTTTTTTACAAGCGAAGAAGTTAAAACACGAAGAAAAAAACATATAAAAATATGACAGTTCAAGACCAGATGAGAAATCTGCATTCTGTCATTAAAAGCAAAGCTTCTAGGTCATTAATCCCTTAGGTTGGTATTTTTCAGAATTTGGAAGAATATGTCATCTTTGTTTGTCTGCAAATTGCTGAAGAAATGTTAGAGAGCTGTCTGCTCTTGTCAGAAACCATGGTTGGAGCCTAGCCTGAGGTTTGGAGCGGAGTAACTCTGATGAACTCAGCATAAGCTTTATTGGCTAGTTGTAGATATCTCTAGACTAAAACACTTAGGGCATATTTTCCCCTAACTAACAGTCTCACTAAAGTGAAGTATTTGCTATGAAAAATTGGATTTCTTCCTATATTGCAATATAAAGGTGAAGAATGATACACAAGGGCTAAATTCGTATCACACAGGTTACCTCCTGTAACTTGTCTGTAGTTTCACCTGTAGATACAAATTATATTTGTGTCTTTAGCTGGTTAAGTACTTCCATCCATTTTTAATAATTATTTATTTCAATAAAATTATAATATTGATTTAACCACTGAACAAACATAATAATAAAAGAGTCTCTAAGTCTTAGAACTTCTGTCTAAATGAGAAAGACAAAAGGAACGCTATTGTCTCCCATTTACAGATAGGAACTGAAGCACAGAACAATTACTTAGTTTGCAAATGCTTTTCATTGGGAATGTATACATAATGCAGTGATGCACAAAGCACAGATACTGTAGCTAGCTCTGAGCAAGATATCCCTAGAATCAGGACTGGTATAGATTTCTCCTGAATGAGATAGCTCTAGAATAAAAAGCATTATAGCAAGATGATGCTTTTCTCAGCTAAGAAATAAAGGGCAAAACTGTGCAGTAGCATAGGTTATAGTTATCCTGAGATACGAACTAGCAGCCCTGTGTATTGCCATGTACACATAGAGATTTGCACTGCCATGCAGACTTCATGCCAGCTAATCATGCTTAGTGAGCAGCAAGCACCACTAACTGAACCTAAATCTCAGATACCATTGCCATAACAACATATTCTAATGTTATTTCTTAGTCTTCAGATTGCAATACTTTCTACTCCTACTGTATTTTGTTTTAAAAAAAAAAAAGAAAATAACTTCTTTCAAGTTCTGATAAGAAAAAGTTCTGTTTTCAACTTCAGAAGAGATTCAAAGCTATGAATTTAACAAACACAGACACATGTATTATTCTTCTACTAAATAGTCAGGATCTAACACATAGCTTTGGCTTTGGTATTTCTTGTTTTAGACAGCTCCCTTCTGAGACAATTTTTTATGGAAACAATTCTCAGTTAACTGATTTTCTTCACTGTACATCACTTTGGACTGTAAACATATTGGGAAGAAATAGAAAAATTCCTAAGTACATTTCAGGTACTGAGTGATTAAACACTACAGTTCCTACATATCATGGTGAAAATAGAAGGATTTTTTCATAAATGAAGACTGAAATAGATGGGATCTCTCTCCCATTTCTTCTGAGCTGGCGGACTGTGGCAAGGCCAATGGAACTTAATTTATAAGTATGTGAAACTCAAGTTTGTCCTACAGTTGTAACTGTGGTGTAACTGAGTATCAGAGCAGTGACCGTCTATACACCTACGCATAAGTCATTATTTCCTTGGGTGGTCCAGGCACTCCCTGTCTAGTCATCTGCACAGGTGAGTTAATGGACTGGTTTGAAACAGTGGAAGGACTCAAAAAAAGGGAATTGAAATCATAGCAACCCTCACAATTAAGTATTTGACTAACTGGTGCAGGAGCTCTCTGAGAGGTCATTTTGGACTGTCCTGAAGACTCCTTCCAGGTATCTCCTGCTGTGCTTACACAGATTTGGGTTTTTTCAGTGTGTTAATCATCCTGGAGGGGGAGAATCTGGTCCTTTCAGCAACTTCTCAGATGGTTCCTGCTGTATATAATTGATCAAAAGGTGTGTAGATAGGGTGCTTGTAAGTAGTAGAAACTGCTCCTGCAAATGCAGACATTGTCATGTAGGACAGTGCTTTGTACATAATTTACATAGTTAGGTGATGTTTTATATGTATTTTCAGATAACCCATAGGGATAGAACATGCGTATGCAGGAGTGGTCATGGGTCAGCTGGATTCAGCAAAATAACGGCTGGGGGAAGTCTTACCTGATCCAACCGAAGTTGCCATTGCAAGGACCCATGCAATGCACCCTTCTTCCACATTTAGAGAGCAGCCAACTGTCCTCTTTGAGATACTTGATTCCCCAAAAATATGTTACCCTATGCCAAGATCCCTCTTTGTTAACACTCTGTATCTGTGCAATAGGACAACAAGGAAAATGGAGATGGATGATATGTTTTGGCTCTTTGCTTTTTCTAGCTATTCAAAATTAAAATTCTGCTTCGGTTCTTCCCAGGAGCCAGAAAGGTAGCTACCAGGTCCACGAATATGAGGAATCCATGACTGGCTTTATCAGAAGGTGTAGAATCAATACAGTTATGTTTATTTCCTTGTGAGAGTTCAGTGAGCTCTAGCAATCTGAGAGTTAGAGCACACCTTATTTTCTTTTCAGATCTGTTTTTTCCCTTGAATTCTAATTCTATTTCTCTGATTTATACTTCTTTTATTCACTTTTTTCTCTTCTGATACTACTGCTCTTACATCTGGAAAAGTGCTAAACACTTTCTTCTAGTTCATTTTTGGTTGGGATTTTTTGTTCAATCATACCGTCCAAATTCCATTAACTCTTCTAATGCTGCTGCATTAACACCTACAACTTATCCTGCCTAAACCTGTATTTCTTCAATTGCATAGTTTTTCACAATGAAGAGTTAACTACATAGACTCTCCCAAGCTGATTCAAACTTTTCAGCATCTAATCCAGTGTTATTCCTTTAAATAGAAAAGAATAACGTTGAAACTCACAGATTTAGGACTTTAAATGACAACCCAAGCATTGGGAATGGATTACTCTACAATATTCTGTAACTTTTCAAAATATGTAGCTTAATTAGCAGCATACAGGACTGTTCTATCACCTACTACATGCATACCTAAACTTTTATCAATGTTCAAAAATATTGGTAATATTTTGCTTTTATAACTCACTTCCACTGACAGGCCTCAAACACTGGAGAAGTGAAAGCTAGTCATTTTTTCTGTTATTAGATTGAAAAAAAATGGAGGCATAGGGAATAAATATAGACTGTTCCAACAATGATTTTTTAATTGAAGTTGCAAATGCAACTGAGCAATCTTGTTCAAAGCTTTCTTTTGAGCAACACTCTTTCTGTTGTTATTGTTGTTGTTGTCATCTTTATCACTGTAGTTTATAATATAGTAGAATCTAAATTTAATCTAGACAGGATGTATTCCACTAGGTCTAATAAATATCTAAAAATTATGTTAGTCTTTTTCCTAAAGAGTGTACAAAGGAATAAGGTTTTATCTTTATCAATGACTATGTAACATGGAAGGAAGTTTCTCTTTGCCTATAAGTATATAAGAACGGGACCATTCTTTATAAACTCATTTTTAATTTTTAAAAGTAATGAGATCATCCAAGGTCAGACTGTTATCCTCTTACTCGTAGTTCTGAGTAGGAATCAATGGCACTGCTTATGAGAGTAAATTCTCTCTAATGTGATCACACACAGGGCTCACAGCCTGATCTATAAATGTCAGCATCGTATTAATTAATCACTTCTGAAACACTGAGCAAGCTACATGACTTTGAGATTTTCTATAGTTTTCCAAGGAATGAAAACTACAAGAATCCTAAAAAAAAAACAAAACAAGTAAAGGAAAAAAAAAAAGCACACCAGAGAATCTAGAATAACATTAAATCAAAAGCAGTATTCAATGGTAATAAGGAGGTGACATAAAATGTGCAAAGGTTCAGTAAAAAATACGAGCAAAGTAAGAAAGGAACACATAATATTTAGATGGACAGAATAATTTCTATTCTCATGGTGATGTCTGTTATGAACATAAATGATGTTATGTTTTGAGGGAGTAAAGTGTACACAATTGTAGAAATCCTACTTGAATAAATGTATGTTCTGTTTGTATACTATATAGTTCTCTATAATTCTGCTTATCAATATAATATTATGAATTCAGTTTTGTTCTTACTGAAATGAATAGGCAGTCTATGTTTCTTGGTATAATCTTGACATAATAAATGTAGCCAAAAGGTTGATGGATGGTGGTTTTGATCCAAATCTGTTTCCAGATGCCAGTGCATTTGTGAAAAAATAGCTGAAATATAGTGAAGATGGGAAGATTATCTGATTAAAACAAATCAACACTTTAAAATTCTTTCTGTTTTATATTAGGATTACTTGAATTCTTTTAAAGTTTTGTTGTTCAGCTTTGGGTTTGGCTTTGTTTCCTCCCCCATGCAGTGTTAAGTGAGGAAGAGGTCAATCACAGAAGGATCAATATCCTATTTGTTTCTGACATGAAAGACCCTGAATCAAGACCCTGGATAAAACAGAGTAGGATGTGAACCAGGAATGAACTTTCACCATGTGATTTAGAAAAATAGAGCTATTCATTGCACTCCAAATTCTACTCATTCTTAGTGTATTTCTAAGGAAGGAATTGATTTCCCTAAAACCACATGAAAACATATTTTTGGAAACTTCTCAGATGGTTAGAAACTCATAGAACAGTAAAAATACTTGGACAAATATTTATTATTTAAAAAAAAAAAAAAGGAAAGAAAAAAGAAAAAGCTCCTGCTTCAAATACAAGTTGGAAATTTGTCATGAATAATTACTGGCTTAAACTGTACAACACAAATGTTTTGCTTTACGTGCTCTATTCCAAGTTGCTGCTTACTATCTTCTACACTCCACTTTCAATATGTTTCAGTCTATGACCCGGAAAGATGCATGTGACTCTTCTAAGATGTATTAGTGTTGCATTCTACCAAAGCTTTTAAGCTTCTGTAGAAGCTGATGTACTTATGATTTTTTCAGGTTACTATGAGTTAGGTTTCCAGTGGCAACTATCTTCCCAGCAGATTATAGTGTCATATATAAACAACTTCTGAATTAACAAAGGAGCAGATAAAAAAACCCAAAACCCAGAGTCTAGCATGCCTATATTGTTCTGTGCTACATTGTTGAAAACTAAAACCAGTAGGAAGAGTTAAGTATCTCCATGTAGTAATGACTCAGAAGGACATGTGATATTAAGAGACCGACTTAAAAGGTAAATTTTTAGGAATTTGGTTACCATAATTTTCTGATGTCAACACTTTATTTATTGAAAATATTACCTTAGATGAAAATACGGAAAATGTTACTAGAATTGAAAGGGAATGTAAGTATCAGTATATTGTGCATGGTATAAGCATTAAAAGCAGTTGTCAGAATGAATTACCACATTTGACATCTTAAAACAAAATCAGCAATAAAGAGAAAATAATACTGTTAGGATTAATATTAGTTTATGATGTCTAAAGATGTCACACTTGCAACCCTGAGGTTCCTTATTTAGTCAAAATATGGGCAAACCCTATCTTGTGCAACCACTGGATTAAATTAAAGTAGTGTCCTAGGCATACAATAAAGTGGAGTCAGCTCAATTTTCTCCATTCCGGCAATCTGGAATCATGCTGCAGCCAAGCTATGTTTGGGTAGCAACAGGCAGCTAAGGGAAGAAAAAATAGAGCCTTTTTACCCACAAAGAAATGCACAGAAGTTCTGCTAGAGCAATTACTTCTAAAACTGGGGTAGAATCATACATGAGCTAAACATTCAGAAAGATAGATTTTTTTTTTATTTTTTTTTCCTTGAGTGGACTTAACTTTTTCTTATAAACATGAAGGATCTGATTATAGCACTATCAGAGTATGGTGGGGTGCTGGTCAAGACCTTATCTCCCCACAGTGTTCCTAGGTCAGGTTACCCTTCTCTCTTACTGACCAACAGTTATTTTGTGATTTAATGTCTTCTTCTCTTTTTGGCTTTGCAACTCTTGCATCCTACAAGTTCAACAACATCAGATACCAGATCAGATTATTCTTTTACGGATTTCTTGACCTGCTTGCCTGAAAAGCAGGGAATTAATTTCTCTCCTCCTTTCTCACCTTTTATTTCTTTTTTCCAAGCTCAACAAGTAATCTAACAAAGCTTTCTTGATGGAAATCAAACAAATAAACAACAAAAACCTGATTAACATACTGGCCACTTCCCATTTAAAAGAAAAGCTAGAGACTTTTTTCCATACTTTGAGGAAAGGACTTAGGTACTGAAGGAATCACTTTCAGATTACAATTTTAGCCTCGCAGGAGTTACTAATTAAGTTTCCAGATAGCTAACTGTGTCTAGGAAGACAATAACATTTCAGATATTCCCTCTCTTACATCTTTTACTATTTGGTTTAAGCTTCTTTCTGTATCATATTCTGACTCCATTTTTTAGGTATGAAACTACTTCCTTTTCAATATTTAGCTAATTGTGTATTGAATCTATACTGTAAATTCGGCTACTGATTTCAGCTTTATCATCTACAGATGCTTTATTTCTGAGGAGACAGAACAAATATCAATTAAGTAGTCAGGTATGTTTCTGGATGTAGTTCTTCCTAAAAAGCACATTAATTAAAATGTAGTTATACAGACCTCCCTACCCCTACACCCCTGCACACATACACACACATAAACACACACACATAAAACAACCAAATTTGTGTCTTTGGAGAAAAATCATAGAAAAACACATATTCTTAGATATATGGAGATATTTATAAGCACACACATGTATAGATAAATATTATTAAATACAATATTCAATGTAACATTTAAATATATGTGTGATACCTCATATCAAAATATTACTATTTTTTCTTCTATCCTGTTTTCTTCGTTTCTGACTTTTTCTTCTAAAGCACTGCTTAATGTTGGACACCCAACTGTTATATGACATTTTCTTTGCAGCTATTGCATTGTAAACAATTCCTCTTTGTTGGCATCATTTCTAAATTAATATAGTCAATAACAAGCAGTAAAATCTTCAAGCAATTAATCAGTAAAATGAGTAGAACTTACATACAGCTGGTAGTTTTAGACACTAATGACCCCATTTATAAAAGAATTTTATGGTTTTTTTAATGCCAAATTACATAAATTCTCTTTCAAGAAGAGTATCACACATCATAACAGAATAGTTTTCTATCATTTTCCACTAATTTGATGCTTTGATGCACTTTTATTTATATATCTGTGTTTCAAAGTGGTGTTTAGGGCAAAACTATTTCTAAATGGGAAAAAGCAGAGAGAAAATGTATACTTATGAAGCTTTTTATTTTTTACTTCCCTGTTCTTGAGACTTGTGCTGACATTATGCTAAATTTCTCATTTGTCTTTTATCAAAATTTGACAATAGTGGTTAATTGTTTACAGTTTTCCCTGGAAAATTATGATTAAGCCCTTTTATCTACAGCCATCTCCAAAGGGGCCAACATACAATTAATTGTGTTCAGTGATGGATAAATCCATTTTGTTTTCCTCTGAGTCCCATCACACACAGAGGTTGGGATTAAAAGGAGGTTTAACTCTTCTTTGTGACATATAGTTGCTTTTTTTTTTTTTTAACTTCTTGCAAAACTGAGGGAGAAATGCTAAAAAAAAAAAAGTCTTCTCACAAAATTTTAACGGAAGGGTGGTGAACTGAGCATTTTTGGAAGAAAGCTCACCCTCTTGCCCTCCAGGTTTTTTTTTGGCTAAAACATGGTCCCTATGTAACTGGTGAAGGCTTGTCTGCACTGAACTTTTCCTGTAATATCACCAAACTTGGTCAGTTGTGCTGTTTTCTAAACACATGATCAGTGTTGCAGAACAGATATTGAAAGCTTGATATCTTTTTGCTGACAAAGAAAGCTTAAAATGTTTCCAAGAAACTGTTTGTCAGTCTTGTCTACACAGCTAAATAACAACAAACACCCGAATAAACTGTGCGATGCACACTTTGAGGAAAAGTACTAAACGTTACAGCTAACAAAATAACTTCCTTTTGACTGTTCATCTTCCAGTAACTAATTTACTCAGAATTGTTAGGATTTTCTTGTTTCCTTTTGGGGGGAAAAAAAAAAGGAAGAAAAGAACAATGACTTTGTCCCACAAAGTTGTTTGAATTTGTATTGTGGCTCAAAGAATTATAAAACCTGAAGTAACATTTCATGACCTAATCTTCTATTTCTTTTCCCAGATTCTCAAATCATGCATTTACAGAAAACAGAGGAACAAGAGCCCTAGAAATTGTCTAGAGTGTTTTATCATTTATGTTTCAGTGTCATTTATATTTAACTGGTTTTTGCAGGTTTTAGTCTAACCTTATTTTAGGAACCGCCAAAGGTAATTTATTAAACAATTTAATTACTTTTACAGACTGAAAGATTTTCTGTGCTGTTTCCTTTAGTCTTCCCTTACTGCAGTATGACTATTTTACATATTTGAAGAATTTTATCATGTCCGTTCTCAGCCTTCATTTGTCTAATTCAACAAAAACATTTAATGTTTGCTTGCAAGTCATATTTTCCAGACCTCATTCTTTTTTCTTTTCTCTGTGACCTTTCTGGTTCCCACACTTCTGGTTCATACACTTCAAGTGTGGTGCCCAGAACTGACAGAACTCCAAGTTACCAATCTCAGATAAAGTATGCGGTTTACTTCAAATATTTTACATATCAAACTCCTGTTTATACATTCAGCTACAATGATTATGAGCTTGAGTTTTTGCCACATTATGACATTATTTACTTCCAGTTTGTGATTGACTGTAATCTTCCCTTTTTTACAAGATTCAGAAATGTTTTCTGGAAGGTGATTCCCTTTTTGACAGTTGGCTCTTCAAATGTTTTTACTGCACTTACAAACTTTCAGATAGCAAATTAATTCTGATTGGTAATGGTCTTGCTTTTTGTCATTCTTATCATGATCTCCCTACAAGTCAATGAAAATGACTCATTTAGACTGTATTTCTAATCTTTGTTTATAAGAAAGTCACATGAAACCTGCTCAACAATCCCATAAAAATAATTATTAAAAAATTATAATGATATGATTTTTATTAATTAATCTTGCCAGATTTCTTTATCAACTTATTCACTCCTAAGTACTTGCTGGCATTTTGGAGCTGAGGATACCCAAAAAAAACAGTAAAAAGTGGTTTATGATTCCCTAGGGCCTTTCTTTTTTTCCGTTTTGAAGAACTGGCACCATGTCCCCATTTCATTCTGTCTCATTTCAGGTGCTTATCTGAGACTTCTGAATTAGAAGTTTAGTCATAGCATCACCTGTTTTACCAGTCATATACTTTCTACATATGTTCTTCCTAAACAACATTCAGTTATTGTTACTGTCAATCTACCTGAAAATTAACCAGAGGGAAAAAATGTGGCTAGAGTGGGGTACATACACTTTAATGACCCAGAGTGAGGTAGGAATGAGAATGTAAAATTTATTTTTTTCCCTATTCAGTAATAAAGTAACTAACTATTTCCTTAACATTATTATTATTGTTATTGTTATTATTATTATTATTATTATTATTAAACATAGTTATAATAGTATTCCTTTTAACCCTCTTTATTTCTTGCTAGCTTATTCTCAAATTGTGCATTTTTTGTTTTGCTACTGTAGGTTTATGGTTTTCTCTTATATCCAAATTAGCAATTTGACAAGTTTTGTATTTCTTTAGGTTTGGGAGTTCTTTTACCTTTTTCCTTTCAGGTCATTGATGAGGTCCTGATTTTTCCTTGTAGGGGTCTCTATAATACCTATATTTTCCTTCCATTAGGCTATGGATTCTAGCTGTAATGTTCTTTTATGAAACCGTCCATCATGTGAACTTAGTACTGTTTCCTGTGAGGTCTGCTGATTTGGATCTATGGATTTTACTATGCTATCTTCTACATTTTTCTCCATTAAAAATAAATTTCACCATTCACCATGATCTTTCTTACCCAATTAACCTTTCAATTTCATGCACTCAGTCATTTTGCCCTTGTTGATCAGAAACAAAGCCAAAAAAGTTTAGCTCTTTCTTCAACTGCTGCATCAAAAAATTGGCTTCAACAGACTCCAACAGAACTTGCTTGATGATCTGTTACCGATTTCTGTATCTGAACATGTCTCTTCCATTACTTATGGAGGCACAGCCGGTAGTTCGTAACCTTTGATTGACTGTGCAACTTCCTGATTACAACTGATTGCAGCATCTATTTCTGCATTGGGTACAACTAACTGCTCCACAATATATCTCTCTAATTTGTACTACTGTCATGGCAGTCATTCTAGGGACAAGGTAGTCACAAACATCAGTTGGATTAGTCATTTGTTTCTTTTATTATAACAGAATAATTCATGGCACATATTACTCTGTTGGAAACAAACAGCTTGCAGCAATCCAAGTTCAAAGAATTCTGGTGACCTTTTTCCTTCATTTTAACTGGTTTCCTATACACTATATCCTTTTCTACTAATTATAATGCATCTGTAGTTTAAATTTTAATTGCATAGTTATTTTACATGTAACCCAAATATGAATCAGCTTTAATCAATAGGAGACACTAGGTATGCAGTTCATTCTATATATTTCTGAATGCTATATTTTGGTTGTTTTACAGTCAGCAGGTCCTCATCCTACAATAACACAGGTGTAGACTTATATTAGCTCTTGGCCTACAGACATCCTGCTTGTTAGCTTTTTGTTTAGTTGTTTATTTGTTCTGTTTTAAAACAACTCCTTGCTTCAGTTTTCCAGCTTCAGAAATTAAGCTTCCTGTTTTTCAGCATCATATGGCATTGAATTTTAGTCTATGTTTATGACTTGCTGTATTTTCTTCACAAATAAATATTTCAGTATTTAAATCCCCCTTTAACATCAACCTCATGATTTGATCTTTGTTTATACTCTTTGTCAGTCTTGATGGCGGTATTTTTGTTCTTGTCTCCTTTTTACTTGTCCCAGCCACAATCTTATTTTATACTATGGGTCATAGTGTCATACGTTAAGTCCTTGATATGTCTCCTCCTTTTTTCCCTTACTAGTTTTTTCTTAAACCACATGTATAGCAATAATCTAATTTAAATATTGGTATTCCATTCAATTATGCCCTAAGATTTAAAGTTTTTATATTTGAAGAATTTTGTCATCATTTTAAACTTGGAAGGAGTGGTCTATGGTCTAGTGAAAGGGAGACCAGGGCTTTTCCTGATGGAGTTAAAAGCTGAGGAGAGTTTTACATATGAATAGTTTCCAAGGAACATGACTGAGTGTGGATTTACAATGCTAATTCCTATTCTGAAAAAACAACCTGAAGATTTAGAGTTGCATGTTTAGACTGGTAGTTGTGAAATGTCTGACAGTTTGTCAGAGAAACCTTTGCAACAAATAGGTGCTAGGTAGCTATATACATAATTCGTATAATTTCTATGTACTCTTATATACCTCTATATGCCTTTATATGCCCTTGGAACTGTGTAGCTCACTTCGGATTTTGTTAAAAGGAGTTTACTTTTGCCAGTACTTGGCAAGAACGAACAGTGATTTTTAAGGTCACTCACCAAAATCAGGATATCCTCTCTTGGTGTTTCTTAAAACTAGAATACTGGAATACTCTAGACATATCTAACTCACTGAACCAAGTCATTCAAAGAATAACATGGTCAACAGCTAAAATTCAGAGGCCACTTTGTGGTCTGAAATATAAAGGATTTGTGTACCAAGAGAGTTTCCTGATAACCAGCATTAACCAGTGCAGAAGAGCACTCTTATGTAGCAAAAGAGCTGCAAATTCACCTGATCCAAAGGGTCTTCCGGGAGCTTGTGACACTGATTATTTTGTTAAATTATGTGACTTCAAAACAGAACCATTCATGTTTCATCCAATCCCCAACTTACGTCCATTACTACAAAGCAAAGTGCCTGTCTGATTATACCTTTAGTTAATTTATTTGTTCAGTTTGGGCCTTTAACTATGCCTTCCCATCCAAACCATCTCTGAATGGTCACTTTTTAAGAGTCATCTCTTAACAGCGCAGGAGCAGGCAATTCCAAAATGTTGGAAGTCAAGCAAGCAGGGCAGAAGGACAGCTTGGATGAGCAGGGATCTTCTTCTAAAACTTAGGCTGAAAAGGAAAGTGTATGGACATTGAAAGCAAGGACAGGCAGAATGGGAGGATTACAGAGATGCTGCTTGCCACTGTAGAGAGAAAATATATGTGGCCAAAGCCCACTTAGAGTTCAAGTTGGTCAGTACAGTGAAGGACAACAAAAAGGGTTTTTTTAAAATAAGTTAACAGCAAAAGGAGGATCAGAGATAACATTAGTCTGTTACTTGATGAGGTTGGTCGCCTTGCAAATATGAACATAGACAAAACAGAGACATTTAATTCCTTCTTTGCCTCTGTCTTTAACACCAATGATGGGCCCTGGGACACCCGGAGCCCTGTGTTGGAAGACCATGACTGGGGGAATGATAAAATCCCAGCTGACTCTGAACTTGTTCGAGACTTGCTGGTCCTGCTGGATGTGCATAAATCTATGGGGCCCAATGGGATTTATCCCAGGGTACTGAAAGAGCTGGCTGATAATATCACAGGACCTCTCTCCATTATTTTTCAATGGTCCTGGGAGTCTGGAGAGCTCCCAGTCACCAGGAAGCTGGCAAATGTTGTCCCAATTTTCAAGAAGGATAAGAAGGAAGATCCTGGTAATTACAGGCCTGTCAGTCTCACTTCAGTACCTGGTAAAATTACGGAGGTTATTCCGGGAGTTATTGAAAAACCCTTGAGAGACAATGCAGTCATTGGTCATAGCCAACACGGGTTCACAAGGGGAAAGTCCTGTTTAACTAACTTAATTTCCTTTTGTGACAAGGTCACCCATCTAGTTGATCGAGGGAAACCAGTAGATGTGGGGTTTTTTGATAGCAAACTTTTGATACTGTTTCTCACAGTATCCTTCAGGAAAAAATGTCCAGCATAGAGCTAGACAAGTCCATAATACAATGGGTGAACAATTGGCTGAAGGGTCAGGCTCAAAGAGTTATAGTAAATGGGGTTACAGCAGGCTGGTGGCCAGTCACTAGTGGGGTTCCCCAGGTCTCAATTTTAAGGCCCGTGCTCTTTAATGTTTTTATAAATTATCCAGATGCACGAGTCAAATGTATATTAAGTAAGTTTGCCAATTATGCTAAATTAGGAGGAGCTGTGGACTCCTTTGAGGGTAGAGAGGCCTTACAGAGAGATGTGGATAGGCTAGAGCACTAGGCAATCACCATCCGTATGAAATTTAACAAGAGAAAGTGCTGGATTCTCCACCTGGGACAGGATAATCCTCGTTATACATACCAACTAGGGGACAAGAGGTTGGAGAGCAGCCCTACAGAAAGAGATCAGGGGTTTGGGTTGATGACAAGTTGAATATGAGTCAACAGTATGCCCTGGCAGACAAAAAGGCCAACTGTGTCCTGGGGTGCATCAAGCACAGCATAGCTAGCCGGTCGAGGGAGGTGATTGTCCCACGCTACACTGCTCTGCTGTGGCCCCACCTCGAGTACTGTGTGCAGTTTGGGGCACCTCAATGTAAGAAGCACATTGAACTATTAGAGTATGTCCAGAGGAGGGTGACCAAGATGGTGAAATGTCTTGAGGGCAAGACTTACGAGGAGCAGCTGAGGTCACTTGGTTTGTTCCATTTAGAGAAGAGAAGGCTAAGGGGTGATCTCATTGCAGTCTACAACTTCCTCACGGGTGGCAGCGGGGAGGTGCTGATCTCCTCTCTTTGGTGACCAGCAATAGGACACGAGGAAATGGAATTAAGCTGCATCAGAGGAAGTTCAGATTGGACATTAGGAAAAGGTTCTTCACTGAGAGGGTGGTTGGTCACTGGAACAGGTTCCCCAGGGAAGTGGTCACAGCACCAAACCTGTCAGAGTTCAAGGAGCATCTGGACAATGCTCTTAGTCATATGGTTTAGTGTTAGGTGGTCCTGCGAGGAGCAGGGAGTTGGACTCAATGATCCTTATGAGTCCATTCCAACTCAAGATATTCTAAAATTCTATGATTCTATGATTCTGCTATTCTAAATCTTACTACCATAACATGACATGTTAGATTCAATAACTTTTTATATATATACATAATTATGTTTCTCATTCTTTCATTATCTAACATCTTGACTACTGCAACTTCTTTCTTGTTTCATATTGCCTACTAATATTGAGTCAGAACACTGTTCCTAGATTGTCTATAGATCATTGGTATCAGTAAAACACTGTAAGTGAAAAGGCAGCAAAATGAAGTATAGATCCATTAGTTTATGGGGAAGGAGTGCAAGAAATGGACTACACACAGAACGCTGAAGTTCTCAGAGCTTTTTCTGCATTACTCCAAATGTATAACTATTTAATAGAAATAATTTTAATAGGGAGTCAGAAGCCAGGCTGCAATATGAAAAGAAGAAGTTAAAGAAGATTTAGAGAAATCTGTGTGTTTAAGGCAGCTGGTCCTTGCAAAATTCATCTTAGAGGACTTAAAGTAGTCACAAAAGAAGAATCTGAAGAACTGGTAGTTGTTTTGAAGAATTTATGGAGAACAGAAAATTTCCCAAAACACTGGAGAAAGATCAAATAAGGATTTATATTAAAAGTAATTGAAAAAAAAAAAAGGATAAAATTCAGGAAGCAATAGTTCAGTTAACCATTAATGTAAAAAAAGTCTATTTCAAATTATTCAAATTTCTAAATATGTATATTTAGACTAGACTAGACTAGACTAGAATATTTCGTTGGAAATGACCTACAATGATCATCTAGTCCAACTGCCTGACCAATTAAGGGCTGACCAAAAGTTAAAGCCTATTATTAAGGGAATTGTCCAAATGCTTCTTAAATGCTGACAGACTTGGGGCATTGACCACCTCTCTAGGAAGCCTGTTCCACTGCTTGACCACCTTCTTGGTAAAGAAATGCTTTCTAATGTCTAGTCTGAACCTCCCCTGGAGCAGCTTTGAACCATTCCCATGCATCCTATCACTGGATACCAGGGAGAAGAGATCACCACCTCCCTCTCCACTTCCCATCCTCAGGAAGCTGTAGAGAGCAATGAGGTCGCCCCTCAGCTTCCTTTTCTCCAAACTAGATAAACTCAGAGTCCTTAGCCACTCCTCATAGGACATTCCTTCCAGCCCTTTCACCAGCTTTGTTGCCCTCCTCTGGACACATTAGAGCACCTTAACATTCTTCTTAAATTGTGGGGCCCAGAACTGCAGACAGTATTCAAGGTGAGTCTGCACCAATGCTGAATACAGCAGGACAATCACCTCTTTTGACCAGCTGGTTATGCTGTGTTTGATGCACCCCAGGATGCGGTTTGCCCTCTGGGCTACCAGGGCACCCTGCTGACTCCTATTGAGCCTGCTGTCAGCCAGCGCCACAGATCCCTTTCTGCAGGGCTGCTCTCCAGCCACTCCTCTCCCAATTTATACTTGTTCACAGTATTACTCCATCCTAGGTGCAGAATCTGGCATTTCAGCTTGTTAAATTTCATCCCATTAATCATAGCCCAATGCTCCAATCTATCTAGATCCTTCTGCAAGACCTCCTCTCCCTCAAAAGAGTCAACAGCACCTCCCAGTTTGGTATCATCAGCAAACTTGCTAATGGTGCATTCAACTTCTGCCTCCAGATCATTGATAAATATAATGAATAGGACTGGCCCTAGAATTGAACCCTGAGGAACACTGCTGGTGACTGGTTGCCAGACAGATGTAGCCCCATGCACTACAACGTGTTAAGCCCTGCCATTCAGCCAGTTCTTCACCCAGCGCACCGTCAACCTGCTCATCCCACAGGTGGACAATTTGTCCAGAAGGGTGCTGTGAGGGACAGTATCAAAGGCCTTACTGAAATCCAGAAAAACTACATCCACCACCTTCCCTTCATCCACTAGGTGGGTAACATATTTAGTAACATATTTGGCTGTAACATATGTCTGTGTGCGTACACACACAGAGCTAGATGATAACAAGGAATATACTACACAGATTTATCAAAAGCAGGAAAAATTAGTTTCATTTTAGGATTTAACAGTAATATTCAGGAAAATATGGGGAAACTGCAGATTTAGTATAACCTGACTTTTGTAAGATATTCTTACTGTCTTGTAGAAAAACAGGAAAGTATGTTCATATATAAAATGACAATCTCTGTTTATCGTGGTTGAAAAAGCAACTTCACCCATTGAAATGTTCTCTGGCAGAATAAGAGGATTTTTTTCCAAAAGATGTTTTTCACAAGTCCCCTGCACTACAATGTGTTTGATGCAGACAGACTATAAATACATATGTTGCCTTTCCTGTTATACCATTATATATATAAAAATATATAGAAATTTGTAAAATTGTAGATGCCACTGACCTGTAAGGAGTTGCCAAAACTTTAGAGAATAGAATTAAACATCATCATGCTCTTTATAAGTTGGACAAATAGTCCAAATGCCGCAATGCAGAATTCTGTAACAAACTGTAAATATTGTATGTATGAAAGGATAAATTATAGTTATATGAAGTGCAGAATAAATGGTGTGGTATTAAAATTGTATTAAAAAAAGTCAGGGGGGTTAATGAATGAATAACTAAATACCAGCTGTATTGGGTTAACATGGCAAGGTTTTGGTAGTCAGGGGAGCTACAGGCGTGGCTTCTGTGAGAAGACACCAAAAGGGGTCCCCATGTCCAACAGAGCCAGTTCCAGCAGCCTCAGAGATGGATTTGCCACTGGTCAAAGCTGAGCCGACCAGTGATGTTGGTAGTACCTCTGTGATAACATATTTAAGAAAGGGTTAAAAATGTTCTGCAACAGCAGCTGGGAGAGAGGATTGAGAATATGGGAGAGAAACAACTCTACAGACACCAAGGTCAGTGAAGAAGGAGGGGGAGGAGGTGCTCCAGGTACTGGAGCAGAGATTCCACTGCAGCCCATGGAGAAGACCATGGTGAAGCAAGTTGCCCCCCTGCAGTCCATGGAGGTCCACGATGGAGCAGATATCCACTCTGAGGTCCATGGGGGACCCCACGCTAGAGCAGATGTATGTGTCCTGAAGGAAGCCGTGACCCGGTGGAGAGCCTGTGCTAGAGCTGGCTCCTGGCAGGAGCTGTGGCCCTGTGGAGAGAGGAGCCCACGCTGGAGTAGGTTTTCTGGCAGGACATGTGATACCATGGAGGACTCATGCTGGAACAGTCTGTTCCTGAAGGACTGCATCCCGTGGAAAGGACCCATGCTGGAGCAGCTCATGAAGAACTGCAGCCTGTGGGAAGGACCCATGTTGGAGGAGTTCGTGAAGGACTGCCTCCCATGGGATGGACCCCACACTGGAACAGAGGAAAAGTGTAAGGGGGAAGGAGTGAACTGACTGAAACCCCTGTTCCCCTTCCCCTTGTGCTGCTCAGGGCTGGTGGGGTGGACGGGAGGTAGAAGAGTTGGAAGTGAAGTTGAGCCTGAGAAGAAAGGAGGGGTGGGGAAGGTGTTTTTAGATTTCTTCTTATTTCTCATTATCCTGCTTTGTTTAATTGGCAATAAATTAAATTAATTTATCCAAGTCGAGTCTGTTTAGCCCATTATGGTAGTTGATGAGTGATCTCTCTCCTTATCTCTACCCATGAGCTTTTTGTTGTATTTTCTCCCTCTGTTCCGTTGATGGAGGGGGAGTGACAGAGTGGCTTGATGGGCACCTGGCAGCAAGCCAAGGTCAACCCACCACACCAGCTCAGTATAATGCCATTGAAGTAAAAAGGACAGTCTCATGTGTGATTTACTAATAAAAGTTCTGTACAAAATTATTCAGTAATTATATTTGTAAGGCCTCAATGAGTACTGTGTCCTGATTTTGGCATCTCACTAAAAAGAATACATAGTGAAACAAAAGAAAGGCTCAGTAAGAGGTCAGAAAACACGACCATTTAAGGAAAGACAGAATTTAAGGGGACAAAAAGGTCATGTCATTATAAACAGAATTGTCTTCATTTGTGCCCCATCTTCACTAAGGGTAAGAAAAAAAACATCTGTACACTCTGAAACACAGTAGTGTTGCGGTTTATCCCCAGCTGGCAACTAAGCACCACACAGCTGCTCACTCACTCCACCCTGGTGGGATGGGAGAGAGAATTAGAAGAATAAAAGTGAGAAAACTCGTGGGCTGAGATAAAGGCAGTTTAATAAGTAAAGCATGCACATGCAAGCAAAGCATAAGATCATAGAATGCTTTGGATTGGAAGGGACCTTTAAAGGTCATCTAGTCCAACCCCCCTGCAATGAGCAGGGACATCTTCAACTAGATCAGGTTGCCCAGAGCCCCGTCCAACCTGACCTTGAATGTTTCCAGGGATGGGGCCTCCACTACCTCTCTGGGCAACTTGTTCCAGTGCCTCACCACCCTCATTGTAAAAAATTTCTTTCTTAAATCCAGTCTAAATCTGCCCTCCCTTAGTTTAAAACCATTACTCCTTGTCCTGTCACAACAGGCCTTGCTAAAAAGTCTGTCCCCATCTTTCCCACAGACCCCCTTTAAGTACTGGAAAGCTGCTAGAAGGTCTCCCCGCAGCCTTCTCTTCTCCAGGCTGAACAACCCCAACTATCTCAGCCTGTCCTCATAGGAGAGGTGCTCCAGCCCTCGGATCGTTTTTGTGGCCCTCCTCTGGACCTGCTTCAACAGCACCATGTCCTTCTTGTGCTGAGGGCTCCAGAGCTGGACGCAGTACTACAGGTGAGGTCTCACCAGAGCAGAGTAAAGGAGCAGAATCACCTCCCTCGACCTGCTGGCCATGCTTCTTTTTATGCAGCTCAGGATCCAGTTGGCTTTCTGGGCTGCAAGCGCACATTGTTGGCTCATGTCCAGCTTTTCATCCAACAGTACCTCCAAGTCCTTCTCTGCAGGGCTTCTCTCAATCACATCATCCCCCAGCCTATATTGAAACCAAGGATTATCCCAACCCAGGTGCAGGACCCTGCACTTGGCCTTGTTGAACCTCATGAGGTTCACACAGGCCCACTTCTCCAGCTTGTCCAGGTCCCTCTGGATGAAATCCTGTCCTTCTGGTGTGTCAACTGCACCACTCAGTTTGGTGTCATCTGCAAACTTGCTGAGGGTGCACTCGATCTCGTTGTCAATGTCATTGGTGAAGATATTAAACAGTACTGGTCCCAATACGGACCCCTGAGAGACACCACTCCTCACTGATCTCCATCAGGACATTGGGCCATTGACCGCTACCCTCTGGATGTGACCATCCAACCAATTCCTCATCCACTGAACAGTCCACCCATCAAATCCATATCTCTCCAATTTAGAGAGAAGGGTGTTGTGGGGGACCGTGTCAAAGGCTTTACAGAAAACCAGATAGATGACATCCATTGCTTTTCCCTTGTCCACTGATGTGGTAACTCCCTCATAGAAAGCCACTAGGTTGGTCAGGCAGGACTTGCCCTTGGTGAAGCCATGCTGGCTGTCTCAAATCACTTCCCTGTCATCCATGTGCTCTAGCATAGCTTCTAGGAGGACCTGTTCCATGATCTTCCCAGGCAGAGAGGTGAGGCTGATAGGTCGGTAGTTCCCAGGGTCCTCCTTTCTACCCTTTTTAAAAATGTGTGCAATGTTTCCCTTCTTCCCATCACCAGAGACTTCACCTGACTGCCATGACTTTTCAAATATCATGGAGAGTGGCTTGGCAGCTAAATCAGCCAATTCCCTCAGGACTCTGGGATGCATCTCATCAGGTCCCATAGACTTATATATGTTCAGGTTCCTCAGGTGGTCTTGAACCTGATCTTCCCTTACCGTGGGAGGGGCTTTACCCCCCTGGTCCCCAACATGTTGTCCATTGACTCGGGAGGGGTGAGGAGAGCGGTTGCCAGAGAAGACTGAGGCAAAAAAGTTGTTGAGTAACTCAGTCTTCTCCTCATCTGTTGATACTAGGTCACCATTCTTGTTCATCAGTGGAGGTATGCTTTCTTTAACTTTCCTTTTCAGGTTGATATACCTGTAGAAGCCCTTCTTATTTTTCTTTGCATCCCTTGCCAAGTTCAGCTCCAGCTGCACCTTGGCCTTCCTGACCCCATCCCTACACAACTGGGCAGCGTCCCTATACTTTTCCCAGGTTACCCGTCCTGTTTCTACTGCCTGTGCATTTCTTTCTTGCCCTTTAGTTTAACCAGCAGGTCTTGACTCAGCCATGCTGGTCTCTTCCCTTCCTTGCCTGATTTCCTACATCTGGGGACTGAGAGCTCTTGCACTTTATAGAAAGCATCCTTAAAGATCTGCCAGCTCTGTTCTTCTCCCTTGTCCCTGAGGATGGTTTCCCAGGGGGTCCTACTGACTAGCTCCTTGAACAGCTGGAATTTTGCTTTCCTAAAATTTAGGGTCCTGACTATACTCCTTGCCTGACCCATATCCCTCAGGACTGTGAACTCCACCAATGCATGATCACTACAGCCTAGGCTGCCTCCAATTTTGACGTCACTCATGAGCTCACTTGCATTGATGACCATCAGGTTCAGTATCACATGCCCTCAGGTAGGACTGTCTATTACTTGGCTTAAGAAGTTATCCTCAATGCACTCCAGGAGTCTCCTGGATTGCCTACAGCTTGCCGTGCGCACTCCAGGAGTCTCCTGGATTGCCTACAGCTTGCCGTGCTACTTTTCCAGCAGATGTCGGAGTGGTTGAAGTGCCCCAGTAGGGCAAGAGCTTGCAAGCGTGATGCCTCCTGTAGCTGGAGTAAGAAAGCTCCATCAACAGGCTCCCCTTGATTGGGTGGCCTGTAGTAGACACCAACTACAAGGTTCCCTTTGTTATCTCGGTCTCTAATTCTTACCCATAAGCTTTCAACCTGCTCATTGCTATTCTTCAGGGACAGTTCACACTCTATCCATTTCTTGATGTAGAGGGCAACCCCTCCACCCTTCCTTCCTTGCCTGTCCCTTCTGAATAGCCTGTAGCCATCGATAGCCACACTCCAATCATAGGATTCGTCCCACCAAGTTTCAGTAATGGCAACCAGGTCATAGCTTTCTAGCAGCACAGTAGCTTCCAGGTCCTCCTGTTTGTTGCCCATGCTGTGTGCATTCGTGTACAGACACTTCGTCTGGGCCGTCGGCCATGTAACCTTCCTAGTGGAACACCCCTTGTTTCCCTTAAGGTGTTCCACGGAAGTTTCCTTGTTGGCTCCTACTACCTCAGGAGTCCCCAGGTCATCTGGGGATGAACAAAGCAAAACAAGGAATTCATTCACTACTTCCCATCAGCAGGCAGGTGTTCAGCCATCTCCAGGAAAGTAGGGCTCCATCACGCCTAACAGTTACTTGGGAAGACAGACACCATAACTCCTAATGTCCCTCCCCTTTCCTTCTTCTTCCCCAGCTTTATATACTGAGCATGATGTCATATGGTATGGAATAGCCCTTTGGTCAGTTGGAGTCAGCTGTCCCAGTTGCGTCCCCTCACAACTTCTTGTGCACCTGGCAGAGCATGGGAAGCTGAAAAGTCCTTGATTTAGTATAAGCACTACTTCGCAACTAAAACATCTCTGTATTATCAACACTGTTTTCAGCACAAATCCAAAACATAGCCCCATACTAGCTACTATAAAGAAAATTAACTCTATCTCAGCCAAAACCAGGACAAGAAGTTAGAGAAAAATATTTTATTTTTCAAAAGTGTTTAATTGTTTGCATATTTGCCTATTTGAGTTTTAGAATTTCTTCTACTGAAGCGTCTTGAGAATGTATTTGAAAAATGTCTTTCAGGTGAAGACTTAGTATTTGTGATCTCTACCAGGACATAAAGATCTGTCAAATCACTTTAAATGACTTTCAGACTTTCTTTATTACATACATGAAAAATTAAGGATTGGTGACAAAACCTACTAGATCTATAACATAGCCCATAGTAGTTAAAGAGGAAGAGGATAAGATCTTAGCACTTACATAAGAAATTTAAATCCTGTAAGTCTCCATTTCACTGCCACATGGTTACAGATTGTAAAAAAATCCATCAATTTCCAGTGAGACATCATTTTATACTTTAAATGGAATATTTCTAGGTTTTACTATTCCATAGAAACTAGCAGTGGAAAATGAAGTGTCTGTTATAAAGTTGTCTGTATTTTGTGAATAACTTAATTAGACTTTGATTCCTGGAAGACTTCGGAAGGCTTTCTACGAAGATAAAATGATGACTTTACTTAAATAAATGCAGTTCAGTATGTTACATGCTACACTGAAATATATCCATAATTAGAATTCTAACGAGTGATTTCTTAAATTTATAGGATGCATTACCACTTTATGGACATTTTCATTTACTACTTGAATTAGTAGCCCACATTAGTGACAGTAGAAAAAAATGGAAAAAACCACTATGGAAAAGAACACTAATGGAAAAAACAATTATAAATACTAAATGGGATTGAGTAAGCATTTTTTTAGCCTCAAAGCTACCCTGATAGCTTTATTGTCTTAATCAACTTAGTTGACTCGTTTTACTGCTCTTTTGAGGTGGATGTTGTGGACACATGCTGGGGTACTAGTTCACTTCTGCCAAATTAAAAATGATAATTCTCATGCGTGAAATAACTGCATGGACTAACAACCAAGTCTCTGCATAATTTGAACTGAAGCCCCAGCAGGTGGTAAACAATTAAACACATAACATAATGTAATATAGTCACAAGACTTTTTTTTTTTTTTTAATAAAAAAGGAGGGGAAGGAAATAAGGAAAGCAAACTCTCCTTCTTTCCTTGCACAGGCCTAAACTCCCCAAATAAAGTCAGAGAAAAAAATTGAAGAAGGAAACTAAAAATATGTCACTGGAAAGTCACCTACTAACAGGTCTCCAGAACTCTCATAATTCTAAATACTGAGTACTTTTTTTCTTGTGAAAGTGCAGACATGATTCTACTCCCACTGAAACAATAACAAGCCCCAAAGGTTTCTTTAGTAACACAAGAATAAACCTTGAGAAACACTTTGACATTTCCTAAAACTTGGAAAGAGTCCTGAACCAACTTGAGAACCAAATATGTAGTAAGTAGGTTATTATTTAAATGGGAAAAAAACCCCAACCAACCCCAAACCAAAAACCAGAACAACCCCCCCCTACAAAAGACTAATTATTCCTTGCTTTTACATTGGGTTATATCTTTACATGACTTCTAAAAATTTGATATGTAACTGAAGCTTGTGTCTCTCTCAGATAATCATGTGCAAGGTTTTTTCTTGAAAAATAAGGGGTTTTTTAGAATGTGGTATGTTTTTAGAGGCTTATTTCTTGTACCTGCAGACACTCAAAAATCCAATTACTGAATCATAACTTGAAATATAAACTCATTTAGCTTAGAAATATTTGTAAACCAAGTTTCATATTACTTAATATAAATTTGAATTTCATTGTGACATTTCAGTTTATTTTATAAGTTTAGTGACTGGCTGCCTAAGGATATATTGCAACATATACTAAACCAGAAATAGATAACTACTTCTATAGAATGGGCACTTCAGATACTGGCTAGCTGTTAGCAAAAGAAGTAGGGTGCCTGCTAACTTCTGGGAAAGGACTTATATAAAGCAGAAAGGATTGATTACATTTTGACTCTTACAAAACTCAGTGTAGATTTGTGTTGCTGCTGAATTTTGAAGTTAGATAATATAGAAGTTTTTTGAATAAATACCAGACATTATTTTTAAAATCAAGAAAACAGAATAAGAACTGGTTCAAAATCATCAGCAAAAGATTCATTTTTTTAACTTGTAGCTAGTAGAACACATATAACTTAATAGTGAAATGAAGGTATTTTAAAAGCTATACCTTCTGTTGTTGCTAAGTATTATAATTTTAAGACCAGAATAATGCTAAAGGTGAGAGTGTAATCAAACAGATTATTTAATAGAAAAAAATTTCTACTCTGTTCTTGAAAGCCTGTAAACCTATTTGACACTGTTATTTTGGAAATTGTCTGAGAAATTGTGTTTTTCAGGGGTAAGCAAAAGAAACCCAGGGTGAGACATAGCAGTTGCTGTATTTCCTCGTATTTAGCTAATGTTAAGGGGCAATTTGCAGCTATAGCTATCATTTTAAAAGGCCTCTTTTGAAGAATGTCATGCTAGGAAAACAAGTAGAGAGACAAACTTCAAAACAGCAGATGAGTACCCCCCCAAATACAAAGCACTTCTGATGATGAGGACACTCTCTCCTTTCAGTCACAGTGTGAGGGGAAAACCTGAACAGAAAGTTTATGAAAGGTTTTTGTTTGTAGAAATGTGGAATTAGAAAGAATGTAAGCATGTTGTATTAGAATTTGGTTTCTTAGAACCTAGTGCTTGTATTTTGTGAGGTTTTTTTAAGCTTCTGCAATAGCTTTGGTAAATACAGGCCCAATCTTTAAGACACACAGTTTACAAATAATGTTGTGCTCTCTTCCCCCACCCTCCCTTTTCTTTTGCCTGTGCTTTTGTCTGGTCAGCTCAACACAGATACCATACAATTGTGTGGGAAGAAAAAACACATATATTTCATTTGGCAATGTAATTTTTTCTTTAATGTACATAATTATATTAATTTCACTGAAGACTTCTCTTAGTATTGTCACACCTCCAGCTTTACTACCTCTTAGACTTTTAATTTAGTGCCAATGCATACAGAAAAATATATTTTAATGCATCCTTTTCTTCTTCCAAGAGATGATACCTTTTGGTATTGCTGCATACTTCTTTTTTCCTGTTGAAAAGCATTCCCCATGAAGAAACACCCACAAGGGAATATGTTATTCTCTGCACCACCGTCAGCTTCAGCTTATCTCCTGTAGTGATTCGCTCTTTCAATTTTCTCAGAGCTTGAAGTGATTTCCTTCATGAAGCTTGAATTTTGCTATTGGCGAGGAAAACAAAGAGGGGTAAAGGGACAGGATAAAAATTATTTCTCCCATCTTTTTGCAAAACCATCAACATGGCAACACTTACTGGTTTTGCTTTGTGAGAAACTTTTGCATACTGAGAAAGTATAGTTGTGATCTACCTGTAGTATGCACTTGAGGCTATACACAGATGTAATAATCCTCCCAAAGAAGTTTAATGAAAGGATTGTGCAATATGATGTGAAATTTACACCTATCCAAACTCATCAGCATGGATTTCCTAAATTTTTATTACATTTTTAAATTATTTTTTTTAAGATCCTTAACATGATATCCACAGGAAAAAATCAAGCTGAACTTTACAAGGTACTTCCTGTTAAGTTAGTGTAGATGTTCAACAGAAGTGTTCAGCAACTTACATTTTCACATAAATGTAAGAATGAGAGCCTGAGGCAATCTTAATACAGGCTTTTCAAACTTCAAAGGAGCAGTGGATGATTCTTGCCCTGCTTTTGCCATCCAGAATTGGCCTAAGCTTGGGGAGCAATTAAAATTAAATAGACACTGAACTGCAGAAAGTAAAGATCCCGCAGCTCTGGGCATGAGCAGACTTTTATGAAGTCCCCTGACTAATTCATATCTTGGTGTTGGTAAAGCAAGGAATGAAGTCAGAATGAGAACCATTTATACGGAAAGAGAGCAAAAGGCAGCTGCATTAACCTTGAATATAATGAGCCAGATCCTTGTTTCAAATCAGCTGTTTTTCAGGTTCTTGTCACTTTTTCACTAGAGGAACCCTCTGTAAAAACCTTTAACTATCAGATGTCTGACCATCTCCTCCTCAGTCCTAATCTCTTCTTTTGTAAATAGCTATCAGGGCAGTTAAATGTATAGACAAAGCAAACTCTACCACATCTCTGTGCCTGCTGAATGGTGAAACTTTTATTTCAAAAATGGGATTTATTTTTTTTTAAGGGAGGATTTATTTATTTTGTTTAATAAAAGTCAGAAATTTTTTGAGATGGATATAAATGAAAATCATAATAATATTTAAGAATATAAACAGAACTACTGAATTAAGATAAACATATTTTCTGACACAGTTTTGAATTTTGAAGTTAAGGGATATATGGATATGTTAGAAACTTGTAAAATAGTAACAGGTTATTTTGTTGCCATTGCTTCATGCATTTTTGTTCAGCAAAAAATACCAGAACAGCATCTTCCATACAAGTTCAGAACAAATTCAACAAAATAATGTAAATCAGCAATCTGATAGGCATAGACAAACTCCAGTGCATTTAATTATCTTTGAAAGAAAGTACATACTAATACTACATATGTCATTGCCACTTTATCTATTTTGTAAATAGCCTGTATAGTTTTCCAAGTCATATTTTGAGTGTTTAAGTTAGGGATTATTCTGTGAAAGGAAGTGGAAAAAGTGAGAGAAATGGAAAATTTGAGGGAGAATTGCCTGTGTAAGCAGAGGAAGTTTTCAAGTATATTCCTTTTAAATTCTCAGAAACATGTAATCTGCTATGATTAGTTTTCTGGCCACTTAGTTCCTTATGGGGCCACAAAAATACAACATTTCATCTGTTGTGTTAATGACAGAGCTCCAAAAAGACATGACTCCATTGTAGAAAATGTATATTGCATGATAACCTGTGTTTGCCAGCTACATCATCTCTTCATAATTGCCCAATTAATACATATCACCCCTACATAGCTGGTGTTTAGTAATCACTAAAAATCCTGTTTTCCTATTCAATCCATGCTAAACATTCTCACATAAATTAGCATTTTGCTGAGTGCAGACCCGTAATGTTGGATAATGTATTTGTAAAAATCATTGTGATAATTTTCAATTTTTGTTTATTAAATATTTGCAGTGTAATACAGGCATGTATAGATTCCCCTTTGCTTCACAAAAGGTACTCTCTATTTCAAATGTATTTTGCTTTATTGTTGTCTTGCCCCTCTCTTTCCTAAGCACACAGACTAATACTTGTAGCTGAGTAGCCCTGTAATACGGTATTGCCATTGCTAGTAACATATCATTAGATTTGTACTGAGTTTACAAAGCCTCAGGATAGAGGCTGCTAAAGCTTGCTCTGTTTGAAATTTCTTGACCTGCCTGTAGTTTTATTTTACTTGGTTTAGCCGTAGCAGCAATTTTTCTAATTGAGCAGGTATCTACTGTGATTTTTTTTTTTTACTTTTGGTCATCTTTGTATGGTACAACCATGGTTTTACAACTCTAACACAATGACACAATGCAGGAAAATACAGATCTGGTATGGCAGCAGAGGCCTTGAGAAGTGGAGATGCAGGATGCATCGTGGAGGAATGCAGGCCTGGGATGATAAGGCATAGGGAACAGGAACTGGAACTAGAAATCCCATAGCCATAAACAACTCACACACAATAGGTTAAAGAAATACAGATCTGCTTTTAGAGGCAACAGAGAACAAAGAAATGCTATCTACAAATCCTGAAAGTCTCCATATATAGTAAATTTGGATATAAGTTGCAGTCGCAGAGCAATGTGGAAAGAGAAACGGTATAAAAGCATGTTAGCAAACATAAAAATGATCCCAGGTGAACCCTAGAGTGAGGAAGAAGCAGCCATCAACATGAACATCGTACTCCTTCCAGCAAAAATCTTCAGTTGCTGACTAGTCACCATAGCACCAGAATGAAGCCACCATCCTCAGGACCCAAAGGAGCAGA